>NC_141147.1:106323823-106624278 GCF_053477565.2 Lygodium microphyllum
CCATTGTAGGCTTGCCATCCACCATCACCATCAATAGTTGAAAAGAGAGCTCTCGAAGAAATTATTCAACCAGCACGATCTCATCACATACAAATTGTTACAACACACACAAATACAACCATCTGAATGGCACCTCCAAAAAATGTCTCATTAAGAAGCACAGAGATACATTCAGGGGTATCAATGAAGACGATCCCTCTTAAAGGCTTAATATTTTTGAAAGCAATCCAGGGATAAAGACTCATCTACAAAAGATTTTGGAGGATTCTGAAAGAATTAAAGGCAGCACATTCATTCTAGCAAAACAAGGTATCTGCTAGGTAGACAAAGGGCATGAAAATATAGGACATCCAACTTTTGGGAATCAATGTTCACATTGACATTTATACAAATATTTGGAATGGCCTTTTGATTGTTATGGGAATGCCTATGCATATATGCTAAGTACCAAGAAAAATGGGTTGTCAATCTCACTGAAGGATCTAGAGATTGTGAATATTGTTGAGAAAAATGGAGGTAATTTTGGTATGCTTGACTACCAGTTGTCTAGTCCCTTGGAATTAATGGCCAATTAATCTGTGGTCCCATGAGAGAATCAGTTGAGCTCCATCCTCTTCTTCTCCGAATCTGCAGATGAAATCCTTCATACCCACTGACCAACTGAGGGGGTTGAGAAATAGAAGTGGTAGGAGATGGAAGCAGAATAAGTAAAAGAGGATGAAGAGATGGGTAGGAAAAATCATAAAATGAGGAATAAGCTAAAGAAGGAGTGACTGAAAATTTAAGCGAATCAATTAGTAAAGGTGTCAATTGATAAGCAGGAAAAGTAGAAGGTATCTGGATAGATGGAGAAGGACATGTTGGAGAAGGGGAAAAGACTCGATCTTCAAGGAAAGAACAATAGATAAAGATTTGAATTTGAGGAAAACCTTGAGGTTGGAAAAGGAGAGGTAAGATAGCTACTGAGTTGGATTTATAAAGGGAAAAATAAGCATCATAGCGATGGGCCATTTGTTGATAGTACAATAAACTAGGAATAGAGGGACCTAGAATAGATCGTTGATGGTAGGCATAAAAGAAGGATGAATCAAATGGATGGCTCTTGGAAAGATAAGGTAGGAGATCCACCCTCAGTTGGTTAGTGCTCTGCACATAAGTAGAAGCTGTATTCTAGCATTGGTTCAGGACTACAGAATCAATCATTAAATACCATCAAGTGTCAGGGCAAATAGCCACTTTAGAAAATAACACTGGAATATGTCATCTATCCTCAACTCCAAATAGTTGACATATAAGGCAACTTGTAAGACTACATCTCCCACATACCAAGCCAGATCTACATCATCTAAAATTAACAGATCACCTCATAAATACATATAAGACAACAACATGGTATTTGTCATCACAGAATCTTCAAAGACCATACAAATAACTTTTGTTAGAAAATCAGAAGACCAAGCCCCACTCCAACCATCCTCTTGAAGAGGGAGATCCATCGTTGAGAGCTTAATATAGAAGGCCAACTTCTGCAACTAATAGTGGACAAAAAAGGAATGGTCCGGAGAAACATACTCCTAAAATTGCTCAAATGTAGACCATAATGAATCCATCCTGGAGTGCAATCTTTCCACTTTATCTTGAAACAACGAACATAATGTGGCCTACCTCTAGAGAATTGCCAAGTCCTGCTGAGATATAGAAGGAATCATAGGAACATTGGTGCTTGGAGGAATGGACCGTGCACCAGTTGGTCCTGCAACTGCTTAATCTGGGAAGCTTGGGATTCCAATGTATTGTGAGCAGTCTGCAAAGCTGAGAGTTTTGTATCTAAAAGAGTCTTAAACTCTTGAGCTTCTTTGGACATTTTCTCTTTCTCTTCCGAAACTCTACTGACCTCTTACTGAGCCTCTGCTAAAATTGAATTTTCAAAGAAGATATTTCTTCTCTCTGGGTCTCAATCATTTGTGTCTGCTGCTCCATCTGCTTAAATAGATCGGCAAGAGTGTCTTTAGCAGAGGCTAACTCTGTGGTTGCCTTATGCAACTGGTCTTTGGATTGCATCAATTCTTCATAGAAAGAAGCATATAACTGTTGAACACAGGCTGTCTCACTGAGAGTTCGATAAAACTCTGGCTGTCATTACAAAGAAAAGAAATGGCATCCCCTCACACTAAACTGTTCAACGAGAAGGAACTGATATTTCCAAAGAACCCTCTTGATGTGCCTTGAATAAGGTGTTGCACGTGAGGTAGGCAGGGAGGTCACTTCCAGATGTAGCAGGAACTGTTACTGAAGGAATGACTGGTGAAATTTTCTCTGCTACACGCTTCAAGCGCTTGCACTGAATGACCAATGGAGGAGGGGAATCAAGAACCTCTATATCAATGGGTTTTGAATCTTTTGAAGGTGGAGGGGGAGGGACTTGATTAGATGGAGGAGGGGATAGCACACCCTTCTTAAGGCCTGAATATGTCAAGAAAGCATATAAATATGAACCATAAGTTACATTGGTAACATTTCCTCTGGTCACTTTGACAAAATGTTGGTCCATCTTCGTAAGCAGGTAAGTACTCTAGTCAATGGCAACCCCTTTTAATACCATCATGGAAGCTGTGAAGAGCTCCTTGGACAAATAGTGAGATGGTGTCTTGGCAGGCATAAACCTGTCTTGGAGAAATTGGAAAACTAGCTTCCACAGAGGATCAATTTCATTGAAAAAGACACTCCTGAAGTATTAATCACCTTCTTGACATCGAGGACCTCTTTGGTCTACTTCTGTAACAGCTTGAGAATCTCTCATTTGAGAATAACTGTTTGGATGTAACAAAGGGTTCTCCTTTGTAGGGAAGAGACAAAGCCTTCCCTAACCCTCTAGGGGTCAAAACCATGGAAGTACCACAAACCAAGCCTGATTTCTTACTGTATCATGCAAGAAACTCATCACATAGGGCTGGATCATCTAAAATCAAAGGGAGTGAAGCAGCCACGAAAGATGAAAGGCCTGCTTTCGCGTTATGCTAAAAAGTTAGTAGGGAAGAATAATCCCTATTGATCAATGGGACATACTGAATAGGAGGAGGAGCTTGAGGCGCCATTCATATGGAATATACACACATCACAAACACAGACAATAATAGAGAATGCTTACAAAACAACAAAATAGCTATAAAAAAGAAATCGATCAAAAGAAGCACACACAGACGTAACTAACTAACTAACCACCCCAAACAACCCACATCCTAGAAAATATTCGACATGACCCCTACATATATGCGACCGAAAGCTTCATGCTATGCAACAAGCACGCACCCAAGACCCCATATCAGGCAAAAAAAACTATAGACCGCACCCGTAATCGTATCACACAATCAAACCATAATACCTCAAAAACCTAATCAAGACATAATCATAACTTTAATAAACAATGTTAGCTTAGAGGACTATACATACCCATCCCACAAAGCGTATTTATTAAAAAGGGAAAAAAAAGTGCAGTGAGGGGAATGATTTTAGTGAACGGTTTATTTTAATAAATGATTAATAATGGTTGAAATTTTATTAGGTTGTAAACCTTAATAAGAAAACGACGGTTCATTTTTAAATTGTTAGTTACAATTTATTAATGTGAAACTGTGTTTTTAACGAAACCCGGACTGCGATCCCCAGACTCAGGTCTCTAAATGCATATTCATTTATTAAAAATTTAATGTGTCTAAAGTGCTCTTCTTTTTCAGCGAATGTATTTTTGTTGTGACGGCTGGTTTGTTTTTATTTAAAAAGTAAAGTGCCTCTAGAGCGCACGTAGCGTGTACAAAGTGAATGATGGGTTGATTTTAATTTATTAGAAAAATGTGTGTTAAGCGCGAGTGCGCATGGAAAAGTGGGTGAATGAAGTTCATTTTAAAAATTAATTGTGGTTAAGGGATGACCAAAAATAAATAAAGCACAAAAAATAGATACCTGGTAGGGGTGTGTATGCAAGAGACTGAGGGCACACTAAGTAGTCCCAAATGCAAGGAATCCAACAAAAAAGCAAAAACCATTGACTGGAAAAAATAAAACATTTGGTTTAGGTAATGTTGATTAGTGTTTGGGTGAAATTGTTATTAGCATATTTTTTAATTATAATTTAGGTGTGGTTTTATTTTTTATTTTATGTTTTTAAAATATTTCAAAAGTAGTCAAATGCATTGATGGAAATTTTTGTGATTTTTTTGAATTTAATTCTGATTTTTAGGGATTTTTAATGAAATTTTCTCAATTTTTAGTGAATTTTAAGATAATTTTAAATATTGTTAATTTTTTGCAATTAATTCCCTATATTATAATCAACAAGATCAACCAAAAAATTACCCAATTGAGGAAGGAAATTTTCAGTATTTTTTTAAATTTTTTAATTGAATTTTTATGAATTTGTAAATGTTTTTAGGTATTTTAAAGGTATTTTTCTCGGGTTTGTGAAAAATCAAAAGGAATACCCGGGCTACATGTGAATAGCTGTCTGTGCTCGGGGACGACACGCACCACCACATGGAGAAGACCAAATGTGCGTCCTCGCGCGTGAAAACGTGCAGGCAGCTCTCGTACGCACAAGCACACCTGGACGCCCGTGCTGCGTGTGGAGGGTGGGGGTAGAGTGGGGTAGGGATAGGAAAGGGGGCTAGAAGGGGGGAAACTGGGGTTAGGTTAGTGTGACGAGGGTAGGTTAGTTGAATGAGGGGTAAGGGAGTTAACTAGGTCAGTTAGGTTAGCTAGGTCAAGTTAGGTTAGCTAGGTCAAGTTGGGTTAGCTAAGTTAGTGAGGTTAGCTAAGTCAGTTAGGTTAGCTAAGTCAAGTTAGTTAGCTAAGTTAATTAGGATAGTTAGGTGAATTACTGGGTGAACTAGAGGAGGGGGTGGGAGAAGGAAGGAGGAGGCCGCGATGGAGGAGGAGGAGGAGGAGAGGAGGAGGGCGGTGGTGCTGGCGGCGGAGGAGGAGGAGGAGAGGAGGAAGATGGCAAGGAGGAGGGAGGGAGATGGGCGCGATGGGGTAGAGGAAGAGGAGGAGGGGGGGAGATGGAAGATGGCGAGGAGGAGGGAGGAGGAGGGAGGGAGGCGGAAGATAGCGAGCAGGAGGGAGGGAGGCGGAAGAGGGCGAGGAGAAGGGAGGGAGATGGGCGTGAGGGATTATTTGTCTTTGTTTGTTGGTTAGTAATGGTTTTTTTTTTCCGTTTTGAGATCCATTAAAAGGTGAGCGTACCCCCGACTCGCGTGCAGGCGCGGGGCGAGAGTAAAAAAAATTTACATCGACAGGAGCAGACGGGGCGGGGATAGTGACACGCAAGGCACAAAGGCCATGGGAGCGTCCCGAGGCGCTTAAAACCAAAAACAGGCGCGTTCACGCACGACACGAGAGACGCGGCCATACATCAAGAGGAAGAAAAATTAATAAAACCCAAACCATACACTGGATCGAAAGACTGTAAAAAGGAAAAATGTGTCCGAGACGAGGGGAAGATGATAGAAAAATGCAACACGGGTTCCGAGGCGAAATCAGGATGTTCACACGGAAAAAACACCAAAAACGGCTCTAAAAATACATACAAAATCCGCTCGCTCGAACACGGGGCGAGAAGAAGGCAAAATGTGCCAAATAATATGCCCAAAAAAACCTATCATGTCAACACACGATTTTGACCGAGAGAAGACGCATTCACATAGAAAAAACCCAAAAAATGGACCTGAAAATGGGCTCAAAGATAAATACAGAAAGAATTAAGCAGCGAAATGAAGGGCAATAAAAAGAGAAAATGTCCGCGTGAAGGGGATGCACAGGATTAGCATGTCAAAACTCACGTCCAGTGGAGTTGAAAGGGGTTCACATGCGAAAAACACCGAAAACATAATCGAAAATATATTGAAAAATTAATAACAAAAAATACAGCTGTCGAAATCAGGGGGAGGAAAAAAAAAAGTGAGGAAAGGCTAGCAGGACACATTAGTCAAATGAATCTGGAATTCTAGTAAAAATAGGGCATGTTCATATGGAAAAATGTTAAAAATATATAAAAAATGGCCCGAAAACGCGCAAAATTTAATATTGGATGAACCGTGCATCGGAAGGATAGGGAGGGAAAAGAAAAAATGTCAGGAGGAAGATGGAGGACAAGGCTGTTATGTCAGATTTGTGTTCGGAAGCAACAAAGGTGCATTCACATGGGAAACTATCTAATTTACGGGAAATGCTTCAAAAATTAATAACTCAAGTAGGGGTTAGTAAAAAGGAAAAATGGGCAATTCAAAGGGACGAATAGGGCTCTAAGGTTGGATTTGGATTCCGTTGAACATAGGATGCATTCACATGCAAAACATCAAAACAAGGGATAAAGGGAAATAGGGAAGGAATGGCCCAAAGGGTGGGGTAAAGTTAGATGGGTGGGTGGGAAAGGGACCCCATGAGGGTAAAAAGAGGTCATGGCATACATGCATGCTCAACTTGAGGCATATGCAGGGGGTATGCACATCAGACGCGTAGGGACGTGTCCCCACACTTAAAACCTTTACAAACATAGTAGATTGATCTCGACATGGCCACATACTTGTCAATCAACTGGACGCTGGCATCCCCACACTTAAGACATCACATACACTTGCAAATAGAAAAGTAGGGTTAGGAACACTTGGCCCGTCTCGCGTATGGTCGAAGGAACCATCACTGCTACAGAAGGGTTGGAGTCGGCTATAGGAGAGGTACCACAACTGGCTCCAGCGTTCAGCCAGCATGGCAAGGACCATGCAGCACAACCCAGGGAGGTAGCAAGTTGACAAAGCCCATCGAGGGAGGTGTCGTTGATGAATGATAGTCACTCAGCTCACTGGTACTCAGATGGGATGAGAGAACAGTCACTCGCCCCATAACTTACATCACTCGAGTGAATATTGATGGAAACCCAGATCTCACACCCAGTTTAGGAATCAACAAGGAGGTGGGGCAGAGGGAGTATGCTAGGGTGCACAATTGATGGTGCATCAATGCGTCCAACCCCTCAAGCATAGGTGCAAGTAGGAAGGTCAGGGAGCCTTGCAGTACCGTGTACAGAACAGAGTGACATGTCCTGTGCTGATAGCAGAGACCCATCCCATGGGTGCATAGGAAAATAGAAACATACCTGACTCCAATGGTTGTAACGTCCCTCAATCCTCACCTCTCAATAATTGATTGAAGAAACGCCCGTCACACTCAGCCCACCCTCTCTCTCACTCTATGTTGAAAGATCCAGGAGGACAACCCATTCCTAAAACCCATTAATGTAATCATCACTGTCACTTGTGCAGAGGTTGTATGCCTTGTGCGCTTTTGATGGTGCAACACTGCATCCCGCCATGTGCCGGCATACAGTGCAAGAAGGAAGGCCAGGAAGCCTTATGGTGCAGTGCACAGGAACAGATCGTGTGTTGTGCATTGAGAGGCCCATCCCATGTGTGTAACACTCTGTTCACACATCTCGCCTCTCATGTAATTTGAAGGGAAATAGTGGTCACTCACCCCACCCTCTATCTCACTCGCTGATAGATACAGAGGGCAGCCCATACTCACGTCCCCATCTTGTTAGGATGAAAGCTCACATCACTCAAGGGGTTGGTGATGAAGATCATGTCGGCGGTTGTTGTCATCAGGATATTGAAGACGAGGCGTACCTAGGGAGGCAACCAAGAAGTCTCATACTTCAATGATTTGTAAGAAAGATCGTTTGTTAAGAAGGACAGACGGACTGATATTGCAAAGACAACATACCAAGGGAGGTGGTCTCAAATTACTTGCTGGAAAGGTGCTGCTGGTGAGTCAAGTATCTTGAACTGTGGGGTGTTACCACCTTTTCCACAGTAAGCTTCCTACCTAAGGGTGTTTTCACCTTTTCTTGGAATCAACGGTCTGCACACCTGAACAGAGCCATTAGGATCGACAGCAAGTACCTTGTATGGGCTCATCCACCTTTGTTGAAGCTTGCCAAGAATCTTGCCAAATCTCGAATCATAGGCTACAATAAGATCACCTTCTTTGAAATCCTTGTGCTTGATGAAACTGTCATGATAGGCCTTGCGTCACGCTTGAGTGGTTTCCATACACTGTAGAGCCATCCGTTGTATCTCATCCAAGCATTCCAAGTACAAGAGGCGGCGTTGCAGTGACTCATCATCTCCCAAGCGTTCTTTAATTGCCACTTGCAAAGAGGGCAATTTCAGTTCAACAGGGAAGACGGCTTTTGTACCATACATTAGCTGGAAAGGGGTCTGTCCTATAGCCGCCTTATGGGAGATTTTGTACACCCAGAGGGCCTCTCTAAGTTGATCGTCCCAATCGTGACAATGTGCGGCAATCATTCTTGTGAGGATCGAGCAAAGGATGCGATTGGTGACTTCAATTTGGCCGTTAGCTCTAGGGTAGTAAGGAGTGGACTTACGATGGATCTTATACAGCTCTGTTAGCTCCTCCATGATTTTGTTAAGGAAATGAGTACCTCTATTACTTACCAACTCGAGGGGACTGCCAAAACGAGTGATAATATTCTCGTACATGAACAGGGCTACGTTGTTACCATCATCCCGATTCAGGGGTTTAGCTTCACACCACTTTGTGACATAATCCGTACATATTAAGATGCATCTATTCTATTTCCATCTGGTGGGTGGATCAATGGGACCCACAAAACCAATGTCCCACTTCTCGAACAGCTTTAGGGGAAGAATAGGTTGCAGTGGCATGGCACTTGTTTTGGTGGGTTTCCCCATTCACTGACAAGCATCACATCTCTTGCAGTAGTCATATGCATCCTTGTGGAGGGTCGGCCACCAGTATCCCGCTAACAAAGCCTTCCTGGCTGTCGTTTCTCATGCGAAGTGTCCACCACATGATTCGTCATGGCATGCTTTCAATACTATGCTGATTTCATCCCCTGCAACACATCTTCGCAACACTTCATCTTTGCCTCTCTTGTACAGTGCACCGCCTAGCAAGGTGTAGGGGGCTGATTCTAATAGAAGCTTCTTCTTCTCATGGCTTGAGATGCCAGGAGGATACTGTTGAGTTGCTAGGAGATTGGCTATGTCTACATACCAAGGAGTAATTGTTTCAACTAGAAACAAGGAAGCATCAAGAAGGTTTGGATCATCTTGTTTCTCTTCTGCAGTTTGAGGGATCCGTGATAGATGATTGGCTAGGACATGGAAACAACCACGCTTAGTGACCACTTCAAAATCAAACTCCTGGAATAGGAGCAACCATCTCATCAGTCGTCCTTTAACTTCTGCTTTGTTCATCAAGAAGGACAAGGCTTCATGATCCACGTAGAACTTGAAATGCGTTGACAGTAGATAGTGTCTAAACTTCTCTAGTGCAAACACCATTGCCAAGCACTCAAGCTCTGTCACTGTGTAGTTCCGTTTCCTATCAGTGACCTTCTGGCTTGCATAATATTTCGGTTGATCTAATTTAGAGGGGCCCTTTTGACATAGGATAGCACCTAGCCCTTCAACTGATGCATCTGTGTACACATGGAACTCTTTCGTCCAATTAGGAGGCTGTAAGATAGCTGCTTGGATAAGACACTATTTTAGGGTATTAAAGGCTTCTTCACAGTCATCAGTCCAAAGGAAATCCACATCTTTCCTTAGGAGCTTGTGCAGAGGGCTGCCTTGGTTGCAAAATGTGCAATAAATCTTCTATAGTAGCCCACATGGCCAAGAAATCCTCTCAATTGCTTGAGGTTTATTGGTGATGTCAAGGAGGTAATCTTCTCAATCTTTGCCGAGTCTATTGCAACCCCCTGTGCATAGACAATATGGCTCAAAAGAACTCTTGAGGAGACGCCAAAGACACATTTGCCGAGGTTGAGAGAAATCCCATACTCTCGGCATCTGTCAAAACATTGCTCTAGGTGTCCCCAGTGCTCATGGATTAAGCTATAGACACAAAAGTCATCAAGACACACCTCAATGAAATCATGAAGATGATTCTGGAAGGCAGCCATCATTACTCATTGGAAGGTGGCAGGAGCATTACAGAGCCCAAATGGCATCACTCTATAGGCATAGGTCCCCCATTTTGTGGTGAAGGTTGTTTTGGATTGGTCCTCTTCTACGATTTGGACTTGGCTATATCCATTGAATCCATCCAAGAGGGAATAGAGCTCATGACCTGCCACTGTGTTCAACAATTGGTCTGTAAAAGGGATAGGTAAATGATCCTTCTTCATCTTCGAATTGAGCTTTCAAAATTCCACACATATTCGAAGTTTCTTGTTCTTCTTGGGTACTAGCACAATGGGCAAAACCCATTCACTGTTAATCACGGGATAAATGAACTCGGCCTCAAGAAATTTCAATAATTCAGCCTTCATTAGAGCAGAATAATTAGGATTCATATGCCTTTGCCTTTGCCTTACAGGTTTGGTGTTAGTCTCTAGGTCAATGTGATGTTGGCATACCGTGGGATCAATCCCCTTTAGATTTTTATATGACCAAGCAAACACGTCTAAGTTCTCCTTGAGTAGGTCTCGCAGGACCACTAGTTCTTCTTCTAGAAGATAAATGTCCCACGAATTGCTTCTGGATAGAGGTTTGACTCTTTCAAGAGAGTAGTGTCCTCATCTAATGTTCCACTAGAACTAGTGTCCTCCTTTTGAATAGATGACTCATTTGTCTGTTGAGATTGTTGGAAGGGTATCAGAGCTTTGTTTGCTTCTGTGTGAGTGGTAATTTCTTTTGGACTTAGGGATTCATCTTCAGAGGATGCGTCCAGGAATGTCACATAGCACGGTCCTTCTAGAAGCCGTGGCTCTGATGGCTTTGGCTTCTGTTGTGACAGGGGGCATCATCATCATCATTTCTCCAAAATGAATTAGCAGGGTGATAGGAGCCACTTGTGAACTTAACTTTTATGCTTTTAATCCATTGCTTATGCAGATTCTGCATAGTGTGTGGTCCATTGGGCAACCCAAATGGAACCATGGTCATTCCATCCAACACTTCCGACACCCCAATATTTTCGGCCTTTGAGGTCTTTGTAGGGACATCAACAAGATCATCCACTATTAGAGGATCTTCTTCAATTGCACTTTCATAACCTGCTTTGTTTTCTTCCTCATCATTTTCATCCTCTTCCTCTGGAGGCTCTATCTCTAGTTCTGTAGAGGCTCTGTACAAGAAGAATAGATTTTCTGCCTCTGTGTCTGTTTCTGCTTTTGTCTCTATCTCTGGCTCTGTCTCTGGCTCTGTTTGTGCTACTGTCTCTGTGACTACCATGTAACAGGGAGAACAGTACATCCATGCTTCTATCTCACTGTCAGAGGTAATTTCAAAAGTTAATTCTAGTTGCGGCAGGAGATATTCTCCCATGGGGACAAGGACTTTTCTTCCCTTGGTAGTTGGCTTACAGCGTCCACTGTTAGGGACTCTGTCTCTGTTTTCTTGGGAAATATCTATTTAGCAGCCTCTTCATCTCCTGATGTACCATCTGTTACCTTGTTGGAGGAGTCAGTTATGACTTCGATGGATGTGGATCCATTGCCTTTTTGTGATCCATACAATTTCAACACCACTTTGTTGGGTCCTCTGCCTAGGGTTAGGGTTCCTTTGAACCAATCCGTCCTGGTCCTCGCTTCAAAAAGCCAAGGTCTTCCCAACAGCAGAGGGTACGAGGTCCCATAAGAATTTGGTTTGACCACCAAATATGTCAACCAATAGTCTCTTCTTGCAAGGGTTGTTTTTACGAATGGGAGGATGCCCAACGGTTTAATTCTGCTTTAGTCTGCCAATCTGATAAGCCACTATATAGGTTGAATTCCTTGCAACCCTAAGTTCTTCATTGTCACATCTGTCATTATGTTTACTGATGAGCCTCCATCAATCAATGTATCTAAAATAAAGCATCCTTCAATCCATACACTAATCTCTGGGGTTCCAGGTCTAGAAAGGCATTAGCCACATCATCTACTTCCTTTGCAAGTTCTGCGGCTCTGTTGGACTTTATTGTTGTTGGGGGAACAATCCTTAGTCTACGTCTTCTTGTCAAGATGCTTTTGAATTTCTTTTGACAGTTGGGAGACAACATCAGCAAACTGCCGGAATGTTAAGTTAGGTTTAAAAGTGTCTAGGTCTTTTACCAAGTCATAATCTTTGATAGGATCCACAAGCTTCTCCAGCCCTGCTGGGGAATGGGACTACATCCATTTTCATCTTTCATTTTCCTTATAGCAATGGCAGCATCAGCACTTCTTTTGTTTCTGGAGGTGCTTCTGCATCACCTATCTTCTAGACCTCTGGTCTTGTTTCTAGGACTGTCTTTATGACTCTCTATGGCACTACAGTGCTCTGTACTGCACTATTTTGTCCTGTATTGTTATGTTCCTCTGTTGACAGGTTGAACTTCACAGTCTTAGTAGAAGAATTATTTTCGTTCTGGACAACTGGTTCCTTCTTCTTCACGTGCGTGATAGCAACAACTTCCAAATCTACCAAATTGGAGGCAAGCTCTTGTGCCTTCTGTTGGCTATTAGTGGCATTGGCTTTTACAGGGGGGGCTGGACTTGGACAGTCCTCTGCAGTGTGGTCTTCTCCTTTGCATTAGTTGCATAAGGGCTTGTAATCCATAGATCGTCTAGGGTTTGGACAATTTGGGGAGATATGACCCTTTTCTCCACACCTATAACATTCCACCTCTGATCTTTAACCATCGCCAGACTGTCGTCCTTTGTAACTTTGAGAGGGAAACTCCTTGGACTGAAATTAGGACCAAACTCCCTAGGCTTTGGTCCAATATCTTGTGTTGTTATTTTGGATTCTAGCAAGTTGAATCTTGCATTTTCATCTTTCTGTCTTCGTTCATGCATCTCTTTCAGAGAGCAAATATCCTCTGTATGGTTCTTCCGCAAACAGTAGGAACAAAAGGCTCCAGGAATGGTTGGTTTTCGGGTACATTCAATGGTTAAATGTCCCGCTTGATGACACTTTCCGTACCATGTATTAGAGCGCATCATATCTCTCCCAGCTCCCGTAGGGGTGGATATATTGGTGGTATTCACCTTTAGTGTCTATAGCTGCTCTGTAATCACATCCATAAGCTCTTTCTTGATACTTGCAACTGAGTTGGATAAGTAGTCCTTCAGATTTTCACCTCCTGAAGTACTTGTAGTAGAGTTTTGGGAAGCTTCTGTAATTACTGCATACACTGTTTTGGTTGATCCAGAGGGTCCTCTATTCTGGTTCTGATTCAGAGCTCTTGTTGAGACTTGGGGTTGTTGATTCCAGTTGATAGGGTTCGACTGTTGTTGAGTCTCCATTGGAGGAATTATTTGAGGCCACTCTTGTTGTGGTTGAACCATCATTTGAGGCATTGTTGTCTGTGGCGACCACAGTGGATTAGGTGCACTATATTGTGGCACGGTTTGCTCTAGGGATAGGGGTAGGGAACTGTCTCGGGGGCTGCATTTGGTGAGTATACCATTCTTGGCATGGGAGGAGGTAAGACTCCTCTTCTTGGAGTCATTGATAGCCTTGCTTCAACTTCATCATACAATCTTGCACCTTCCTCTGCAGCTTGCAGATTGACTAGTCTTCTCAATTCCACGAACTTGCGAACTTCTGGTTGTAGGCCTCTAAGGAACACTCCTTTTTGGATACCTTCATCCAAATGATGGTCAGTCCATCTCTTTAGGATGGATTCCATTCGCGAGACATAAGCTTCTACTCTTTCTCCAGAGGACTGACTTAGGTTCATGAACTCCTCTCGCATCTGCTCTTCGAAACCTTCACGCCTGAATTTAGTGAGAAAGGCCAACTTCAAGTCATCCCATGTGCTAAAAGTTCCTCCTACTTGTCTCTCATACCACTGAAACGCCGTGCCTTTGAAAGTGGTAGGGAATATTGCTAACCAATGCTTGGGGGTTCTAGCATTGTTAGCCACATGTGCTACCATAAATTCTGCTACATGAAGATCAGGGTCTTCATTGTACTCTCCCTTAAAAATTGACAATGGGACTACATTTGCTAGCCTGTCATCAATATTTCCAGGACGAATCTGACTAGGAAGGGGACCTTGAGTCGCCATGGGGACTTCTGTAAAGAGTGCTTTTAGGGCGTCAAAGGAGGCTTCTGCTGAGCTCGTTCTCAGCTTTGATTTTTTCCTTTTCTCTTCTCACGTACCTCTGGACTCATTCTAACGCTTGCCTCTTCATTGCATCATTCATCAGGGGCTTGGCTCCAACCAGTTATTCAGTACTCAACAAAATAGAATTAGAGAGGTCTTGAGTCTCTCGGGGATTCTCTGGCCAACATTTCTTCTACTTCCTTCTTTTCAACATCTCTGAATTCAGCTTTCAAACCACGACAGAGGGGGAGATATTCCATTCTGAAAGTATCAAAACTCATTCTTCTTAGGATCGTTGTTGTGCCATCATTATAATAATGCCAACTTCTGATGGTTTCAACAGTGTATGTTGTGAAAAACACTCTGTCTACCAACTTCCAGTGGGTTGCTAATTGGACAGACAAAGGATTGTCAGTGCACCAAGCATCCCACGTATCTTGCTGTTGAGCATCAACAAACAAATTCCAACTCTTTTCCTTCTTGTTTTCATGAACCTCCAAAAACCACGACTCCTGAAGCTTCTTCACGATCTCCCACTTGATGATGTCTGGAAACTTCTCAATGAATACCAAATCTTCCATGGATAGTCATTCTCTCTGCTTCTGCTCTTCAGTTTGTTTCCAAACAATTTACCACCAAGATGCAAGTTTCTGCTGCCTCAATAGGAAGAGGAAATAGTCCACCACATAGAGCATGCATCATGATGGTAATATGTTTCTGCCATTGTGGGATGAACTTCTTGTGGAAAGTGGCTTTGATAATAAGAATCTCCAACTCTTTAGTGGAAGAAGGAACTTTGCAAACATCCATTGAATTCTTCTCTTCTTGGCAATGCCATTTCCTTCATTTTTAGCCTCTTCTGATGCTTGTTGATGGCAAGTTTCCCCGACTGCGCACCAAAAACATGGAGCCCCAAGAGGAACACCAAGGAAAAGGGGATTCTACTGCAAGAAAATCTATCTTGTAACATCAACAAGCTTTTATTTCATTCTTTTGATGACCAAAAAAAAGGAAACAACAAATCTTCACACAACATCATAGTATATATCTCCCACGGATTTGATAGAATCAACCATAATCTTCAACATCTTCATAAAATCCATTAATAGAACAAAGAACATAAAAGAATACACCATTTTTGAATGGAAATCAATCACATAGTATTCATCTTCAATGTCTTCATAATTTTCTCTCTCAATCTCTCATATACAAATACACTGTTTTGATAGAATTGACTATCTCTGGCTCTCTCTCTCTCTCTCTCTCTCTATCTATATATATATATATATATATATATATATATATATATAGTACATCATCTCCTCACTAAAATACTCAATAATAACTCTCAATAATCCTTCTTAGGTCGTGAATGCACCTCCCAAGAGGTATGTCTGATGCGAAGAGGCACCAGAGCCACTACAGTGTCTCTTCATAGCTCATTACTATCATTGTCACTTCAGTCTTCAGCAGGCTGCTTCTTCCATTTGTTTTAGCTCTTTTGAACTTAGATTCATCCTTTCCAAAAGTTAGAAAACTTTTCCAAAGTCATACATACATTCTACAGAACACTTACAGAAGATCTACAAAACAGAAAAAAACAGGAACAGAGCAGATACAGAACAGAGACAGAGCAGAGACAGAGGCTCTATAGAAGGTTTACAGAGGGTTACAGAAGGACATCAGAGAACAACAAATCCTCGTAACTCATACAAAAACCATTTTAGAATATAAAAAAATATGCAATAAACTTCCAAAAGATTTCAACATTCATCAATCATCAATCCATGCTTCATATAGAAGAAAATCAGAACAAAATAGAAGCTATACAGAAGGTATTAGAACCAATCAGAACCTTAACATAACCTATCAGATCATAATAGAGCCTCATATTTCTACTAAAAATAATTATGAGCTTCCAAAACATAATCAATATCATCCAAAACACTCTCAAACACTTCCATTATCAACCATACATCACTCTAAATCCATCCAAAAATCAATCATTCAGACCTCAAAAACAACAAAAATCAGTCAATATTCAGCCTTTGTCCACTCTCAACAATCCCCAATCTCATAAATGGTATGTGGCATACCCTTATTTCTAATAATTTATGATTGAGAGTTACTAATCAATGACTAAAAGGACTCTTTGTCTCTACTCTCTTTCTCTATCATTTGTACTTCCACAAGCATAGAGATTCGAGCACTAAGTTTATCCAATGAATGTCTAGTGGAAGAGGTAAACTTTTCCAAGGAATCCTTAGTGAAGTGGGCCATCTAGTCCATAGCTTCCTTGGATTAAATGTTGGACTTAACCATCTGCCTACCACTTGATCAAACTTAGAGACTAACTCCATTTGTCTAATAGAATCCCTAGTCTTATGGTTACAAAGAGTGGTATTAAGAGTACTATACATGCCATACTCTTGGGATTCTTCCTCATCATGATCTATCTTAGGTATTGCATTACATGCTTCCTTGATTTGTTGTTGAGCATCATCATTAGCCCTATTCTTTCCTTTGTTTCCAACCATTTTTTCTCATTGTTATAGTGTAGTATGAGTAGACCGCCTTATCACTAAAATGGCTATAACTTTTCGCTCTAATATTAGAATCAAGAATTTTTTTATGGAAAACAAATCTAGAAAATAGCTCTTTAGAATAAGCTATAGAACTTTACTTTACAATTAAAATATAATATTTTAAAAATAATCTCTTCTTGCTATACAGAGTAGTTCTGCAACATGTAAAAGTACTATTTTGGTCTCTCCACCTCCCTTAGGCCCAAACTAAGCTCTCCAAACCCTATAAAGACCAAATACGACCTACAATACCCTATATAGACCTTGGAAAAAAGTTGAATTACTCTGCAATACTTGTAACCAAGTAAAAAGTACCCCAAAATGGATTCCAATTCACCGTTTGATTGAAATACCTTGTGCATAACTTCTAATCAACCTAGAATAATGTAGCACCTACAAATAGCTAAATACCATCCCTAATCACTACCCTAGTGCATAGTTTCTCTTGTGTATACTTGTACCTTGCTAATGAAGGCTAAAATATACTCAAATACCCTGTAATTAACTTACAATAGACCTATATAGTCCATGTAACTTATCAATGAGGCCCTTATCAATAACAAGCACATAAGTGTGACCTTTTGTAGCATTGATAATCTTTCACTAAAATATATGTCTTTCCAACTTCTTACACATATGCTAAAGCATACATGAATTTCTAGTGCTATACTAATAACAAACACATAAATATGCTTAAGTACACATATATTTAATTGCTATATTGATGAGAAAATTGCAAACCTAAATGCTTGAGTACACATGAATTATGTTACAAAATGATGGTATGCATGCTAAAGTGCACATGAAATACTTTTATATTTATGAGAAACACATAAGCATGGATCTAAATAATAAAAGCAACAAAAAAAATTTATATGTCCAAAATAGATTTATGCAAACAACAAATTCTTAAGACCTTGGAGGTGAAGCAAGCTAGGGACCTTTCGAGAAGGGGATTCTATGCATGCTAAGCTCGCTCTCCCACAACTTGAATATGAGTTCTAGCACCTATCAACACTATAAACACAATCAGTGAACTAGATGAATCTGAGAAGTAGAAGAAGATATGAATTGATGGATAGTTGATTTAGATATGGATAGTTGATTTAGATACTAATAGACCTTAGACACCCTAAACATGTTTACATAGGTGTTTGTAGTGCATTTATGGATACGTGAAAGAAGTAGCCTATTGTAATATGTTGACATGGGATTTTATGCTTATAGTGTGAAAAATGGAGATGTTATGGATCATGTAAGTCTGCATACTTGGTCTACAAGAGGTTCAAGATAGGTCACAGGATGGAATGCAGGGACTCTTTAAGTTCATTTTTGTTTGGAAGTTACTAAGTTTAGCAAGTCAACTAGGTTTGAGCATGGGACATGGAATAAGACCTGTTAGTGACTTAAGTAATTGAAGAGTGATTGTGTGAAACTTGAGACTTGTGTGGGAGTGAGGATGGAGATCAGTGTGATTTGCACTACAAATCATGAGAGTGAATTATAGAGGCATATATGGACCAAAGGTGGAGCTACCAAGGACATGCAATTGGAGTCCCACTAAAAAACGAGCTCTAATAGGAGGAGAAGGTAAGGGGTGTCTATTGTATGCATTTTGGAGGAAGAGAGGGGGGTTATGGTGCTATCTTGAATAGGAAAGAATAGGGTATCCATGACCAACAAGGTTTCTTCCTGATTCATCTCCGTTCACAGGTCTTTCTTAATGCCCAAAAGTTTCAATCTTGCCCTCGGGATCTAGTGAACCATTTGGGAAAGCTAAAGGAGTGATTTTTCTTGATCTATGGGGTATTTTGGACTATTCAAAACTGTGTCATAAATAGGGCAGTCCACATTCCACTCGATTTGGAAGAGCTTACAAGTGATCTAAATGCATATATGTATTGGGTACGCTCCCCAAACAACAGGGGAACCTTGGGCATTCACTAAAGGAGCTTATGAATGGTTTTGTATGCATTTTAAAGCCTTGATTGAGGGTTGGAATACTCTATTATTGACAGGTTACTGACAAGGCTAAAGTATTTCATTGGCTTTGATAGGAGTTTGTTGAAAGTAATTGATTTATGTCCTAATTGCAAAGGATTCTACCTCTATTAGCTTGAAGCTGCAAGTACTTTTGAGGTGAATGCCTATATCAGTCCAATGGATGACAACAACATGGATCATGCATTATGTTATGTATTTGTGTATGAGTTGAGCTATTGTCTAAGTGTGTCTTGGGCTTCAATCCTCCCTTGTTTGGATATATTTGATTATGAGCTATGATTATGAGCTGATGTCTTCCATGTATGATAGGATGCTGAAATAATTTGATTGGATTCACCTCTATCAATTCTCTTCTAGATCTCCTATTTCTTTAATCTCCTTCTCTTTTGTCTACTCCTCCCCCTGAATCTCCCTTCACCCGACTGTCTCTTACCCCTATGGTAGACTTTTGACCCCAAACGCTCTGACAGTGGTGAACTCGACATGAAAGTTGGCAGCACCAAGTGTGTAAAGATGGGGGATTCTATAGGTTCATGTGGTGGTGAATCTTTACAACAAATGATTGCTTTGTTGTAGCAACAATCGTCGTAGAAGTTTTTTTTTTATACAATAGCATATGCAAACTCAATAGGAAGCAAAAAGAATTGATTCCTTAGTTCTTAATGCATTGTAGGTAGTGGGACATGAATTGAAGTAGTTTAAGGGTCAAAATGTTTTAGCCTTCATCCTGATGTATGAAGAAAAAATGTTGTTTCATGGGGTACCACAGTATGCATGGAGTCCGTATTTCTCCCATTTGGCTATGCATGCATTGCATGATTAAATTAATGAGCTACATACAAGAGATGCTGATTGAGAAACTTTTAAGAAATATTTGAGAGAAGAGATTTTCTTGGAGGATGCAGGCTTGGTAACTAAAAAGACATTTACAGATTGGATTGAAAAGCCCAATAAAGGGTCGGTTGCTATAGCTTTGCTCCGTGAATTTGAAAGTCGGTATGTGTAATTGAATACCAATGAGTAGCAATCATAGGAGAGTGAGAAAATTGATTTGTTTTTGAAGGCTACAGATCCTATTTTGCATGAGAAGCTGATTGATAGTTTAGAAGATGCCTCTTTGAAACAAGGTTGAAATCTGATTGAGCTAATGTAACTAAGACATTGCATATGTTGGTGAAGAGAGAGGAAATGAAATTAAGATGGGGCACAGGTAGTACTAAATCTACCAATGCTCAAAATGGGGTTGAAGTTGTAGCCAAGGGACCTGTGGCTATGGCAGAACAACCAGCTATACCTATTGGTCCAATTCTTAAAGGTGATGCTATGGATGAATTAATCAAAGGTATGTGTGATTTGGGATTGAATTTGACAGAAATCAATGCAAAGGTCAAAAAGTTGGATGTTAAGGTAGAAGAGAAGGGTCGGACAACAATACAAAGACCGTTCAAAGAAGGATACAAGAGGAGATGCATTTGGTGTGATAGTTTACAACATGAAAAGCGAGATTGTACAACCTACGATGAAGCAAAAGTGAAAAGGTTAGTCTTTTGGAAAGATGGAAAAATACATGCAACAGAAATTGGTCTTCCAATAGAGCCAAATTTTGGAAATGGTGGCATGCAGAAGAGGTTGGAAGAGATGGCTACAAGGACATCATTTGTTGCCATAGATGCACTCACATATGAGTTGAGAATTGAAAGGACCACTGAAGCTCATAAAGGAGGCATGGTTGAAGCAAAATCTCGCATTTGGATGCAAGCATTAGATTGTATGGAAAATGGAAAAATGGCAAATTCCAATTGGCTGATGCAAGTTAGAGTATATGAGGAAGAACATGATGGAGTGCACCAGTGGATTCATTTTTAGCCTATGCTTATTTGGTTGAGGTTCATAATCAAGAAGCTGTTGTGGAAGAAAGAAGAAAAAGAAATGATGTAACAAACCGCCTTGACAATAAAAAATGTACACACAAAAACTTTAAGAAATCTCCCATGGTAATTTTATTCATCATACACATGAGAAAAATCATTGATCCTTGCATGAACTCCCCTCCCCCCCCCCCCTTCTCCCACTAGCCAAAGGACTTAATCCTTAAAAGTACCGAATTGCAGGTGGGGATAAGTTGTCCATGTGAACTCCTCCTTAGGCATATGTGCACACGTATATACATAAGCATGTGCATGAACATTTCATAAATAAAGATATAATTTATGCTTGTGAAATCAGTCTTGATGTATGGTTGTGCATTTACTTTAAAGCATGTGAACACGTGCAAAAAGAATAGTTTTTGCAAACATGGAATAATTATTTTCAATAGTGTATGTGCGTTATTCCTTATCATGAAAACTCCACCTTAGTTGTCGACAAAACACGTAAGACATTATATATGAAAAAGAAAAATGGGAAGAAAAGAGAAAATATCCAGTTAGTCTAATTCTAACTAAAAGCCAAAGAGTAATTAACTAAAAGAGAGAGTTCAATTGTAAGTAGGACTTTACAAGAGAATGACACATGGTAAGAGAGAGATAAGCAATGATTAGAAAGAGTGTATACTTTTTCTCCCATATGTTGCCACATAAGTACTCATTCCCCTATTTTTCCAACTATCATATAAACTTTTTTAGAAAAATCCTAGTACTTTTTAACCTCCACAAGACACCTCATTTCTCATATTCTATTTTTTCATGAAAAATTCAAAAATGAGATTCTTCTGAAAAATCTCAAACTATCACCTCACTAGAAATATCCTACACATGGCATTTTCATGTTAAAAAGAATTTAAGAAATTTTAACTTGACACCCAGTTGATCAACCCATCACCCATTATTTTCATGGTGCCACCATGTGACACCTTAGATGCCGCTTATGCAGATAGCATCCCACATTCCCCTCCTCTCCTATAAATAAGACCCCTCCCCTCCATTATGAGAGAATGAGTGTCAAGCTAAACAGACTCTGCTCTGAAGAAGGGCAATCAAAGAAGTGACGACGACACCCTTACGTTGCCAAAATCTTCTCTTAATTTTCTTATTTCTCTAAAATCCTAAAATATCCTCATCATGACGCCAAGAAGACGAGGTGTGGCATCAACCCCAAATGTGGCTACGTCTCCAATATCGTCACTTAATGCAGGGCCGGCTAATCCTAGCCAAAACCAGGTTCTAAAATAAATTAAGAAAATGCTATTTTATTTTGGAAAAATAATAAATTACATTTTATTCTTGAAATCATGAATTAGATTGTTACTTTAAAGTAATAAAGCTCAATAAATTAATGATTAAATTTATTTTTTAATGTTAGCATTTTGGTGATATTTTTCTTTATCAAATGATAATTCTTCTTTAGAAAGAAAGAATTACTGATAATTATAGTTAAAGTTAGATTAGGTTCTAGTAAATGGAAATAATTAGAATATACATGGGATAATAAAGTCAATTTAAAAAAAAGATTGTTATGCTCTACAAAATTCCTAATATAGAATGCTATACTAAAGAATAAACAAGTATACTTGAAAATTTTCTAACTTAGAATGTTATACTAACAATTATGCTCTAGGAAATTTTACATAAAATGTTAAGTCAAAAATCTTGTTTAGCATCATATCTAGTTGAAGGCTTATCCAAGGTAATCTATTACAAAACTAACATTATTAGAATATTAGATTTAGTACTAAAGAAACATATATAGAATATTAGAATTCTTTCCATGATTAAGCTAACCATAAATTTTAGTATCACACTTTTATAAGAATGATATTAGTGGAATCCTTGGAAATATTAAATATTAACCAATGATAAATTAGTTAAGTCCATCTCTAAAAGTTAAGTATAATTATAGTAATAATTATTTAGATGAATCATTGAAATTTGAGTTATTCTGTTGACTAAAAATTAATGGTTTCTATAAACGTTTAAACATATAGGACTTATTTCTATGATAATGATAATTGTTAATAGAATTGAAGACTACTTTAAATAATAATAGTGTTTATTGATTTCACCATGGAAAGGCTTTCGTAATCATAAACTATCCTAGACAACATATGAAATATAGATTATTACTTAGAAATAGATTTCCTAACTCTTGGATGACAAAATAGATAAATACGGAAGTATATGAAATGGTTGATTGAGTAAACTTAGAAAAAATTGTCATAGGGAAAGAAGGTAATTGAAGAAAGAAAAGAAGTGGTTGCCACCATTTTGAAAAATTAGGAAATTGGCAAAACAAATCAAGTAAATTCTTTCCGTAGAAAATTCAATAGTTGCAAAAATGAAGAAGTAGGGAATGGAAATCCATAGAAATTATTGGCTGTCAAAATCAAAGTCATTGAAAAATCTTTCAGATAAAGTTATAACTGGCTTTAGAAATTACTGTTTTTAGTAGCATTAATTGCTCAAGAAATATTGATTGCAAAGAACTGGATGGTTGATGGTTTTTGATTTTCGAAACTTGGATGTGATTGCGATTTCTTCACTAATAGAAGGAAATATTATTGCCCAGATTAAGGGTGATTTTGGTGGTTGACTTTCCCCTAGGGCCAACTGCTGGAGCTCAAACGAGCTGGATATATTTTTTGGTATGGCTAGAGTCTCTGATTAGTGCCTAGACACAAGGTTCCCTCCTATGGCGACTCATAACCATGAGGGGCTCTGATCGAAACTAATTCCTAGAATATGTAGTCGGTGGAGAAGAAATCCGTACTGTTATCAATGAGGTTTTGCATTGGAGCCTAGAGATGCAGGCTGGAAATGCTTCTCTAGTTTTTGAGGGTGGATGCACCTCTGGTTTTGAGGGTGGAACTGAAAATATATAAATATACTTTTATCCAATATTTTGAAAGGACTGGTTTCACTATTTTCATGTCGTGAATTAAGGCAGACGTGAAACGAACCCTATACTAAAAGGGTAATTAATGAAGTTGTTTTTATGTGATCAACATTGTGGTAGTATGCTTTGTTTAGATAACTAAAGAAAACATCATTTAAGGGCAAGCGGACGAGTAACCTTTCCCAATGAAAGGCATTCAATGGCATGGGTAGACTCGATGACTAGAGTGCTTTCCTGAAATGGACAAATAGGATAAGAGCCAGCGTGATGACTTACCCTAGGGTTAGAGTCTTAGAAACTGGGCAAATCATTATCTTCGGGAAAGGTGCAACAGTTGTGCTAGAATGCATCAAGGTTCCACAAACCCGAGTCTATTACTAGAAAAAAACGTTGCACTCCATGAACCAAGGGTAATAACCCTTCTCCATTCAGATGAGAAGCCCCTCGAAGGACACCTCTAAACGTGAGCTAGCTAAAGATAGGAGACTATTAGGTCAATAGGGAACACTTAGGTCGATCCTCGTGGGATGAAGCAAGATGTTCCCCTACAAGGTGGACCTCGGGTCGCTTAGACTAATCAAAGTTCAAACATTCGAGTGGAGTGTGGACAGCGGCAGAGCTAGGAAAGACCCCAGATGATCACCAAATGTTATTGACTATATTTAGCGGTCGGTACATCACACATGGTATCAGAGCAAGAATTATTTTTTAATTTTTTTTAAAAAAATATTGTAAAGAATAATCACACATTAAGAGAGGATGACCTAGGCCAAATTGCCATAAGCACAATTCCTAGAAAGATCTTGGAAATGAAAATCATAGGAATTATTTATGAATGGATCTATGGGTAAAATTATGCAATTTGAGGCCAAGGATTATTGGTCATAAAAATATTACTAATCTTACATTGGAATTTTTCTTAAATAACATTGCTCATCCTGGAATTTATGTGTAGGATGAAGAATAGTTATTTCGTGAAATATTTCAGGAAATATATCAACATGGAAACCGATGTTCTCTTTCACTAAGAGAGGAAAATTTCCACATTATGGAAAATATTTTTATTCCCCCAGAAATTCAGGCTAATCCTGAGTGGTGGACCCTAGAGGAAAATTGGGCAAAGACACCTACTTATTGGCCAACTTTTGCTGATGGAACAAGCAATATTGAGTATAGCTTATGGGAATTACGTTGGTGGACAGAAAGACTCCAACTGGTTAGGCTCTATATATTTTATAGAAGTGATATGAATCCGACAGTGCACAACAATGGCAAGACAATGTCTCTAAATTAATGGATCTACAGTTCCATTGTCAATATCATCCAACCAAATCGGATGATGGTAGCCTATCGTACTCGTTAAGATAATTATGAGGTGGAGGAACTGCCAAAGCTTCCCAATAGCTATTTGGCGTTGGATACGTCCAAAGAACCTCCTACTTATTACTCCTTGTCTTTATCCAAAATCCATGGATAAATTTGTAAATTTTCTTAAATACAAGAAGCCAAAAAATATGTATGGAGCTTTAGTAGTTTGTAGGTTAAGCCCATGAAAACAAAAAATTTTGTAAAGCCTATGGTGCTTGTTAAAAATATATAATATAATTTTTTTTGGAAAAGATTCTATCATGGTTGAAAAAAATATTAGTTTGAGATAAAGAAGACTTATCATCTCTAAGGATTTTAGATCGTGAACTTCACAATGCTAAGAAATTATCAAATTTCAGGTTCCTTCCAATCCTACACTGATGGCGGTTATTGTCCCAATCATGGAATCAGGGGCTGAGAAGAAAGAAAAAAAGTTTTTGCTGAAACAAGTAAAACTACCAAATTTTAATGGCGAAAGTCGCCATTAATGCCAAAACCTAGATAGAGCAGATGGAGGATTATTTCTCCACTATTGGTGCAAGTGTTGCTAATTAGGCAATGATAGGAAGGTTGAGGCTTATAGGTGAAGCCACACTGTGGTGGAAACAGTGGTGTCAAGACAAATCAGTCTTTGAGCCTACTATTATGTGGAATCAAATTAAGGAGGCTGTCCATAATTGCTACTTACCCCCTGCCTATCAAACACTCAAGATGAACGAGTTCTTTGACCTCAAGCAATTGGGAATGATCTTGAAAAGGTACTATTCTCAGTTTGTGACCCTAAAAAAGTGCGCTCCTTGCTTGTCAATGAAGAAACAAGTGGTACATTTCTGCCAAGGTCTGAATTTTCCCCTTAATGAACAACTCGAATAGCAATAAGGCATACGGACTTTGAAGATGCACTACTAAGGGAACAACCTTTGGCGAATGCTTACTCTAAGTCAAATAATAGGTTCAACAATAGATTTCCCTACTCCAAAAGAGCACAGGTAGGATATCAACAACAAAGGAGTTACAATCAAGGACAAGCTAATGCAGTCAGTGCTCCTCAAAATCGTGGCGGAGATAGCAACATAAATAGAAACTGGAATAATGAGCCATGATGCTAGAGATGTAATCAGCTAGGTCATTTTTGCTCTGAATGCCCAAATAAAGGGACCAAAGCCAATGCCAATGTCAATGTCCTACAATGTCCTCAAAGAAATGAGGATTTTAATAATAGAGGACATGGATTTGGAGCTCGGCGAGGAGCAAGGCAAGGAGCTAGTCGTGGAATGAGGCAAGGAGCAGGACGTGGAGTTCGAATCCGCACATGTGCCGTCATATTGGAAGAAGTGGATCCAACTATGGAAGAAGAAGTTGAGAGAGGATCCATTCACGCGTTCATGAATAATCAGGGCACTAGATGACAATTTTCTATCATCCAAACACCAGCAGAATATCAAGGTATTCCTTTTAAAATCGTCATTGATTGTGGTGCAACTCATTCCTTTATTTCCCCAAAATGTGCTAAGAGGATGAAGTTAAATCCTAAGCGTGCTAGAAAACTGATGGTAGAGCTAGAAAATGGTATAGAAATAGTCTCAACTCATGCCATAAACAACACACAGTTTGAGTTAGATGGGGAAACCACAAAAGAAAATTTTTAGGTTATGCCTTTAGGGGTATATGATTGTCTGCTAGGAATGGATTGGTTGAGTCCCAATCAGACAAACATTCATTATGGAGAAGGACAAGTTACATTTAAGAATCTCCTAGGTGAAACAATCCAAGCACAAGGATGGTCAGGCAAGCCAAAAATCTAGCTAGCTAAATAGTCGAATCTTGAGGGTATTAGGAAAGGACTCCCTGCCTATCTAATAAAATTAAACAAAGTGGTGGATAACAAAGATGAAGAAGAACCTTCATGGCTGATGGGTGAATTCGCTGATGTCTTCCCTGAGGAGCTAATTGAACTACCTCCTCAACCGAAAGTAGACCATGAAATAAAACTAATCCTTGGAGTTGAACTAGTGGCAAGAAGGCCATACAAGATGTTGATACCTGAAGCTATCGAGCTGAAAGAGCAGTTGAAGCAACTGCTGGAGCAAGGCTTCATTTGTCCTAGTAATTCTTCGTGGGGTGCACTTGTCCTATTCCAAAAGGACGAAACCCTTAGATTATGCATTGACTATAGGGGCTTGAATCAGATTACAATAAAAAATAAGTACCCGATTCCCTGAATCAATGAATTACTGGATAGATTACAAGGAGCTGTGATCTTCTCAAAAATTTACTTGAGATTTGGATATTATCAGATTCGGATCAAAGAAGAGGACATTCCCAAAACAACTTTTAATACTAGGTATGGCCATTATGAATTCACAGTAATGTCATTTGGGTTGACAAATGCTCCTGCCACTTTCATCAGGTTGGTCCATGATATCTTCAAGCCCTATCTAGATGAGTTTGTACTCACATTTTTTGATGGCATTCTCACCTACTTCAAGTAAGAAGAAGTACATCAAGTTCATCTACGGATTGTTCTCGAACTGCTTCGCAACAAGAACAATCTCTTCGCTAAGAAGAAGAATGTTCTTTCTTCAAGAAGATGGTAGAATACTTCGGATTCATTGCCTCAAAGGAAGGAATATCCGTATATCCCGCAAAGATCAAGGATGTCCAAGATTGGACACCACCTCAAAACATCAGAGAAATCAGAGGATTTCTAGGTTTGATAGGTTCTACAAGAATTTTTTATCAAGGATTATTCTTTGATTGCGACACCTCTCACTGAGTTGCTCAAAAAGCGAGCTAAGATTGTATAGGCAAAACAAGAGCAAGAAAGTTTTGATAAGCTAAAAGAGTGTCTCACCATTGCTCCTAAAGTTGCCACTTCTCAATGGAATTTGAGCTCATCATAGATGCAAGTATCATGGCATTGGGATGTGTCCTTACTCAAGAAGGTCGTCTAGTTACGTATTCTTCTCGAAAGCTAAAACCTTATGAGAAAAATTATGCTACGCATGACCTGGAGATTTTAGCAATCATCTATGCCTTGAAACTTTGGTATCATTATCTGCTAGGCAGAAGGTTCACACTTGTGACTGATTACAAAATTCTTAAGTGGATCTTCACACAACCAAATTTGAACATGAGACAGAGAAGACAGATTGAAGTGCTTCAGGAATTTGATTTTGAGATCAAGTTCCACCTTGGAAAGGAAAATGTGGTAGCTGATGCCTTGAGCACAAAATCATTCCTCAATGCTTTATTCTTAGAATATCCTAGCAACAAACGATTTCTCGCTAGCCTAATTTCCATGCCAAGCAATTCCATCTTGGAAGCAGTGCAGAGATTCCCAATGACATAGATTATTTGGAGTTAAGAGAGATCATCAAAGCAGGAGGTGATGGTTCAAAATTAGAGCCCGAATACAAACATTATCACCTTGAAGGAGAGCTATTGTACAATTAGCATATGCTATGTGTGCCTAACAATTGGAACCTCAAAAAGAAGATTCTCTAGGAGGCCCATGACAGTCTCGTAGCTAGACACCCGGGCTATGCTAAGACTATTAATGCTGTTAGGAAAAGCTATTACTCGCCAAGAATGAAAGCTGATGTTTTGAGGTACATGACTCAATGCTTGAGTTGCCAGCAAATCAAGGCAGAAACGATCAAACTTCCTAGAGAGTTATATCCACTTGACATTCCACAAATGAAATGGGAATGTATCCATATGGACTTTGTGTTTGGCCTTCCTAAGTGCAAAGAGGTTATGATTCTATCCTAGTACTTGTGGATTTGCTGACAAAGGTTGCTCATATCATCCCACTAAAGACTACCTCCAAAGCATCTGACATTGCTAGGTTGTTTGTCAAGGAGATCTTTTGACTCCATGGGCTACCAAAGAGGATAGTTAGTGATAGAGATTCACTGTTCATGTCCAAATTCTGGACTTGTCTCTTCCAAGCTATTGGAACCCAATTGTGCTTTAGTACTAAAGCACAATTGGAACCCAATTGTGCTTTAGTACTGCCTATCATCCACAAATAGATGGGCAAATTAAACAGGTCAATCAAGTACTGGAGGACATTTTAAGGGCATACTGCACCAAAGAGCCTAAGAAGTGGATCCAATATCTTTCCTTGGTGGAATTTGCCTATAATCCCTCGTACCAGCAAAGCATTGGTATGACTCCCTTTCAGGCATTTTATGGGCAAGAGTGCTTGTATCCTCTAAAATTTTTAGATATGACCTTAGGGGTTGAAGCATTGAGGAAAATGTTGGAAGAAATGGAAGAGCAGACCAAAGCGATCCATCAAGACATTAAGGCTACTCAAGATAGGAAAAAGGCTTATGCAGACACCAATAGAACTTCTGATACATTCAAGGAGGGCGAGATGGTCTTCTTAAGGGTTCGACCTAATAAAAGTCCTCTATCTCTTGGAAAATTCAAGAAGCTAAGCCTTAGATATTGCGGCCCCTACAAAATTATCAAATGTCTTGGTAGGGATGCCTACAAATTAGAAATTTCCCCTCATTTCAAAGTTCATAATGTTTTCCATATAAATCTTCTAAAATAGTATGTTTCAAGTCCTGATCATGTCTTAGATGATGGACAAATTGTAATGCCAACTCAAGGAATCTTAAAAGTCTAGCCTAAGAGAATTCTAGAGGTTAGAGAGAAGCCTCTCAAAAATCATACTCTCCATGAGTACCTTGTACAATGGAAGGACTTCCCTGAAGAAGATACCTCCTAGACCAAGGAAACCATTCTCCGAAGAGACCATCCAGAGTTTCTTTCAAGATGAGGACATCTTGATTTCTCTAAAGGGAAGAGGATGTAACAAACTACCTTGACAATAAAAAATTTACATACAAAAAATTTAAGAAATCTCCCATGGCAATTTTCTTCATCGTATACACGAGCAAAATTTTTTATCCTTGCATGAACTCCCCCCCTTATCCCACTAGCCAAAGAACTTAAGCCTTAAAAGTACCAAATCGGTGGGGGTAAGTTATCCATGTGAACTCATCCTTAAAAGCACACATATACACGTGAACATGTGCATACACATTTCATAAATAAAGATATATTTTATGCTTGTGAACTCACTCTTGATATACGGTGTCGTAGCGCGTAGGGTTGAAGGTCACCATAGGAGTTTGGCAAGAAAATTGAACAAGATAGACAGAGATGTGTCTTCAAGAGATAAGTAGATTATAGTGAATGTTTAAAGGTTCAAGAGGTACTTCATGGTCAATCACAAGGTTTTGAGAGAGAAGAATGTATGGGGGTTCAAGAGCTTAGACTACAGAAATGGTAGAGATAAGAGAAGGGTTGAAGGTTTCAAGCCAAGTTCTTGAAGATGTTAATAGAGGTACCAACTTCATGTTCTTAGCAAAGATCACAAGAGTATTATCTCATAAGTTCTAACTCAAATCAAGCTTGTTTTCTTGACTGTAAGAGCAATCACAAATTATAAAATCAAGTACAATATGCTGTCATGTATCATAAACAACTCTATATCCCATCATTCATACATGATGCCATAGCATGAATCAACTTTGCATTATTAAATTCAATGTAGACTATTAGGGACAAAATCTTATGAGTCAATTACAAGGCTTGTAGGCAAAGAGAATTGCTTCAAGAGAGCTTCAAATTGAGTTCCTGATAAGGATAAGTTACCACAGCCAAGAAATAAGAGAAAAGGCTCCTCTTAATTCAACTCAAAGCATCTATGAATGATCTACAAACATTGCCCTGCCATAGGGGCATATAATATCTGCATATTTTGACAAGATGTCTTCTATAGTCTAAGAAATGAATTAAAAGAACACTGTTGTAGCTAATTCTTTGAATATGGCTGAAGATATCAGCCCCAAATCAGCCCAAATATCTTCCGAAATTCACCTCTGATGATATCATAAACTTCCCCTAACACGGTGTTGGAGCATTTGGTGTCGAAAGTTCACCATAGGGGAAAGAGTCAACAGGGTGAAGGGAGATTCAGGAAGAGGAGTAGATGGAAGAGAAGGGGTTCAAAGAAATAGAAGACGTAGAAGAATACTCACAAAAAGAAATAGAAAATGTAGAAGAATACTAATAGAGATGAAGCCTACAAGTTTATTCATGCATTATGAGAAGATAAAACTCTAATAGAAAAAAACATGTATAAAATAATACCTTCCTCTATGCTGATCAAATCGCCAATCTGATACTTCCATTGGCTCCGAAAGGGGGGGTAAAATACCAGGACACCTAACCAGAATCAGCCAAATCACTCCTTCTTCATCTCCCCCTTCGGAGTGCTATTCATTGCCTGAAAACAACAATCACACGTCGCGAGATTTCGCTAATCTCTCCTTTTACATAAAATCCCCTCAAAATAGCTAAAAGCTACATGCTTTCTTTTACATGTTATCCTAATCTAGAAGTTGTCTACAGTTTTATGGATTTTTACAAGAGATAATATCTAAAATATCAAAAATTGGCTAAAACTTGTCCAAAAATATAATATTTTTGAACCATGGACACTAACACTAATGTCTAAAATGGCATTGGCTCTCTAAATCAATAAGAAAGCCACACTCTAGATTTTTTACACTCTAGATTTTACATCGATAAAACACGTAAGAAATTATGCATGCATAAAAAGGAAGAATTGGAAGAAAAGAAAAAACATCTAGTTAGTCTAATTCTAACTAAAAGCCAAAGAGTAGTTAGCTAAAAGAGAGAAAGAGTTCAATTAATGTAAGTAGGACTTTACAAGAGAATGACACATGGTGAGAGAGAGATAAGCAATGATTAGAAAGAGTATGTACTTTTTCTCCCATATTTTGCCACATAAGTACTCATTTTCCTATTTTTTCAACTATCATATAAAAAAATTTAGAAAAATCCTAGTACTTTTTAACCTCCACAAGACACCTCCTTTCTCATATCCTAAATTCTCATGAAGAATTCACAAAATGAGATTCTTCTGAAAAAATTCAAAGTGCCACCTCACTAAAAATATCCTACACATGGCATTTTTATGTTAAAAAGAATTTATAAATTTTAATAAGCTAACACCCAGTTAATTAACCCATTATCCATCATTTTCATGGTATCACCATGTGAGACCTTAGATGTCGCTTATACATACAACATTCCACATCCCCCCTCCCCCTCTCCTATAAATAAGACCTCTCTGCTCCATTGTGAAAGCATGAGTGTAGAGCTAAACAGACTCTGTTGTGAAGAATGGTAATCAAAGAAGCAACGACGACACCCTTAAGCTGCCAAAATCTTCTCTTAATTTTCTTCTTTATCTAAAATCCTAAAATATCCTCATCATTCTGCCAAGAAGACAAGGTGTGGCATCACCTCCAAATATGGCTACGCCACCAATATCGTCACTTAATGCGGGGCTGACTAGGAATAATCCTAGCCAAAACCATGTTCTAAAATAAATTAAGAGAATACTATTTTATTATAGAAAAATAATAAATATTATTTTATTCTTAAAAGTATGAATTAGATTATTACTTTAAAGTAGAAAAGGTCAATAAATTAATGATTAAAATTAATTTTTAATGTTAGCATTTTGGTGATGTTTTTCTTTATCGAATGATAATTCTTTTTTAGAAAGAAAGAATTAGTGATAATTATAGTTAAAGTTAGATTAGGTTCTAGTCATTGGAAATAATTAGAAAATTAGTTGTATATATACATGGGATAATAAAGTCAAATTTTAAAAAAAGATTGTTATGCTCTACAAAATTCCTAACATAGAATGCTATACTAAAGAATAAACAAGTATGCTTGAAAATTTCCTAACTTAGAATGTTATGCTAACTATTATGCTCTAGGAAATTTTACATAAAATGTTAAGTCAAAAATCTTGTTTAGCATCATATCTAGTTGAAGGCTTATCCAAGGTAATCTATTAAAAAAATAACATTATTAGAATATTAGAATTAGTACTAAAGAAACATATATACAATATTAGAATTCTTTCCATGATTGAGCTAACCATAAATTTTAGTATCACACTTATAAGAATGATATTAGTGGAATCCTTGGAAATATTAAATATTAACTAAGGATAAATTAGTTAAGTCCATTTCTATTAAAAGTTAAGTACAGTTAGAGTACTAATTATTTAGATGCTTCATTGAAATTTGAGTTATTCTCTTGACTAAAAAATTACAGTTTTTATGAACATTTAAACCTATAGGACTTACTTCTATGATAATGATAATTGTTAATAGAATTGAAGACTCCTTTAAATAATAATAGTGTTTATCGATTTCGTCATGGAAAGGCTTTCGTAATCATAAACTATCCTAGACAACATAGAAATATAGATTATCACTTGGAAATGGATTTTCTAACTCTTGGATAACAAAACAGATAAATATGGAAGTATATGAAATGGTTGATTTCGTAAATGTAGAAAAAAATATCATAGGGAAAGAAGGTAATCGAAGAAAGAAAAGAATTTGTTAACATAATTTTGAAAAATTAAAAAATTGGCAAAACAAATCAAGTAATTCTTCTCGTAGAAAATTCAATAGAGCCTCAAAAAGGAAGAAGAAGAAAATGGAAATCCTGAGAAATTATTGGCTGTCAAAATCAAAGTCATTGAAAAATCTTTTCGATAAAGTTATAACCAGCTTTATAAATTACTATTTTTAGTAGCATTAATTGCTCAAAAAATATTGACTGCAAAGGATTGGATGGTTGATGGTTTCTGATTTTCGAAACCTGGATGTGATTGCAATTTCTTCACTAATGGAAGGAAATATTCTTGCCCAGATTAAGGGCGATTTTAGTGGTTAACTTTCCCCTGGGGCCAATTGTTGGAGCTCAAATGAGCTGGATATATTTTTGGTTTGCCTAGAGCATCTGACCAGCGCCTAGAACTGGATGGTCCAATATGAAAATTTCCCTTCTATAGCGACTCATAACCATGAGGGCTCTGATCGGAACTTATTCCTAGAATATGTAGTCGGAGAAGAAATCGGTACTATTATCAATGCAGTTTTGCATTGGAGCCTAGAGATGTAGGTTGGAAATGCTTCTTTGGTTTTTGAGGGCCGACACACCTTTGGTTTTGAGGGCGAAACTGAAAATATATAAATATGCTTTTATCTAATGTTTTGAAAGGACTGGTTTTAATATTTTCGTGTCGTGAATTAACGATGACATGAAACGAAGCCTGTGCTAAAAGGGTAATTAATGAAGCTGTTTTTATGTGATCAATAGCATGGTAGTATGCTTTGTTTAGATAGCTAAAGAAAACACCATTTAAAGGGAAGCAGGCAAGCGACCTTTCTCGACAAAAAGAGTTTGATGGCAGGGTGGACTTGATGAGTTGGGTGCTTTCCTAAAAGGGAAAAATAGGATAAGAGTCGACACGATGACTTACCCTAGGGTCAAAGTCTTAGAACCCGGGCTGATCATTATCTTAGGGGAAAGGTGCAGCGGCTATTCTAAAACGCATTAGGGGTGCATGAATCTGAGCCCGTTACTAGAAAAAAGCGTTGCACTCCATGGACCAAGGGGAATAACCCCTCTCCATTCAAATGAGAAGCCCCTTGAAGGACGCCTCCAAACATGAGGTAGCTAAAGATAGGAGACTATTAGGTCACCAGGAAACACTCAAGTTGATCCCCTGGGATGAGGCAGGACATTTTCTTGTGAGGTGGACCTTGGGTCTCGTCTAAAACATTCCAGTGGAGTGTGGATGGCGGCAGTTAGGAAGGACCCCAGACGACCACCAAACGTTATTTTGACTATATTTAGTAGTCGATACATCACAGATAAGGACACTGTTGGTCCTTCCTCTTCTGGTCCATTTAAACACATAACATGAAGTAAAATGGAGCAACAAAAAGAGGTTGAAAAAGCCATACATGAACATGTTATGGAGGATGCATCTCAAGAGAATAAATAAGAAGGGAAGAAAAGGGGCAAGCAGCCTGATTACATGTTACAATCAGATCTTGAGATTGCTATAAACCTTAAAAAAGTCTTGAAAGAATGCATACTTGGCAGTAGAGTGGAGTTCACACTTGGTGAAGTTCTTGGAATCGCGAAGCGTGAATTTTTTTATGCAATCATTGATATGGTGAAACAAAAAAGATAGTTTGATGGTTAAGTTTTGCAAGCATTGATGCAGGTTGACAAAGACATAGAGAAACAACTTTAGAGAGAGTATGATGATGCATATAATGTTGCTTTGGAGTAGGCTAATGTTTAAAATGGGCTAAATGGGAGTGTAGACAATAAGCTTTGGTTGAAATTGGTCTTATGGGCATCATTAAGCATAGAGAGAAGGCTATGTATAATGGGAATGTCCATCAACAAGTACATGAAGAAGAAGATGCTCATTTTATTCCAAGCGCAGTCATTATTCACGAACGCATTGAGCTCGTGCTATAACAGAGACAATTGTTAAAGTGGGAGAAAGAGAGATGACTTGCATAGCTCTCTTAGATTGTGGTTTCGAAAGCAATGTTATGGTACACAGTTTGTATAAGAATGGAGGTTGGCCGATTGATGTAGATCTGAGATGATGCATGCAGACAACCAACAATTCATCAGGGGAACTTTATGCATCTTATCCAAATGTACCCGTAATTATTGGAGATGTTAGGGATGAATATCATTTTCTTGTGCAAGATTCATGTAGCTATCCAGTGATTTTGGGGTAGCCCTATATTTCGAAATCAAGATTGGTAACAAAAGCTTTGGATGATGGTTCATCCTATGCTCGGGTGTACGAAGTAAAGACAAATTTACAAAGGCGGTACAGTTTCTCACTATTTGAGTGAATCATCCTTGCAATCAGGATAGGCTACGGGATAATCCTATGCCACCTAATACACGAGAATTTAAGGGTTTTTAGAAAGCACTGATGTAAGTGGAGGCTATAGCATTGCCTTTAGGGAGATAATTATGCCTCCAAGAAAAGAAAAACTATGATTGTCTGGATTACAATGATGGACAACATGTAGGAACATTCATAAAATGCTTGCTTTCTTTACGCATGTTTATGAACTTTTTAATTTATAAGATTTATATTCAAACTAAAATAATCACTACATGATTTATTACTAGAATTTTAGAAATTGAACCAAATATTATCACCATTCTTATGGAAGTGAGTATAGAACATTACATTAATTTTGTTTACTATACATGTTATAAAGTCCATTTGAGCTTCATACAATTGAAATGATTTGATGAGTTCAAAGAGAAGTTAACCTAAATACAATGTACAGTTTACTACTCTTAAGAGTTATGTTTCCTATGCCTAATTATCAAGTTTAACAAATTCTATACACAACTCATTAATAGCACATGGATTTTATGTACTTGTACTACTTTTGACCATATTTTAATTGATTAACAATAAAATGCATAAAAGAGGAATTGGAATATGAAACTTTTATTTAAGTTGTTAACCAAATTGAACCATCAATGAAATCCACAAAAGGGTATTGCAATATGGAACTTTTAATTAGGTCTACAAGGAAAAGAATGGAAAGTAGAAACTATGTACAATTAGATGCTAAGTATTGGTAAAGTAACTAAAAATCTATAGTTTTTTGCATATGTTTTATTGAATGTGATGGAATGCATCAAATTGGCAATTAGGGTTACACTTTTTGAGTTTTGCATTAACTAATGATGAGACAATGCATTGAATTCATTTATTAAAGCTACCTTTTTTTACTTTCTTCCTGCAAAGGTTAATTTTCACTCTTTAGATGGAGATGGTTAAGTGACAAATTTTGTAGTTTTTCAACTAATTTTAATGCAATGCATCGAATTAGTGATGTAAAGTTGCAAATTTTTATGTTGATGTGCTGCCTCAAGGGCTTTGCCATGCCCTCTGTCACCTCCATTTCCCATGTCATGCACCCCACCACATGCTCGTACATGACAATATGCCCTCTAGCCACCTCTCGGGCATCCTCATTGGCCTATCCGTCCTCCTCAACACCTGCGTCATCCACATATGCATCTAGGCTCCCTTCCCCTATTCATGGAAATAACTAGTATGTGATCCTAACCTTTATAATGGTTCTCATTACCCCGAGTCCTCTTTCCATGAAGTTCACCTAGTGTCTGAGGTCAATCCTTGAGCTTGACAAAACAAACCCTTGAAATTTTATCAAGGGAACATCTTTTCCTTTGAGCTTGATGAAAGAAAACCTTGAAATTTTATCAAAGAACACTATATTAGAGAATTCAAGAATCTCCCAAGTTCCACTCTCAAATTAGAAATAAAGATTTGACCATGTGGCTAAATCTTAATCCCATTTTTGAAGATGGAACTTGGTACTATCATCTATATAGTATCTAGAAAAAGTTTCACCTTCAAGGAAGGGGGTAACAATTTGACCATGTGACCAAATATTGACCATCCTATAAATTCCCAAAGTATATGAAAATCCCCAAAGTCCCTAATATAGTGTTAAGGGAACATCTTTTCCTTTTTGTCTGGTCTTAAAATCTTCACATTGGTTTGGTAACGATGCCTCAATACACTCCAAAAATAGTTTTTGAAGATAGATGACTTCAATTTATAATGTGTTTCAAGGAATTAGTGACTCAACAACCATCATATGATTATGCTAGCGGCCATCATATGATAGCCATCAACTCTCTATTGGGTGGGGATTGCATGTTATCCTGGCCATTTTTGAGTTCTTAACTTAAATGCAGTCCATTGTGCTTGAGTGATGATTGCTCAATTTGCCTCTTTTATGATGACAATGTAGGCAAAGCATAGGTTCCTTTGTGTGGCCTCATTCCCCATACTTTGTCATGTAAGCAACACACCACAACACGGTTTTATGAACTTTGGAGGATTTGTACAGTGTGTACAAGATGCCCATCACAGTTTTGCTAAACTTACTAAATTGTAGTTAGAAAATGTACCAGATCGCATATTTTGCTAAACTTACTAAATTGTAGTTAGAAAATGTACTAGATCCCATGAAGTAACTATCGCATTTCTTAGGAAAAGAAGATCATTCAAGTCCCTTATAGCATATTTGTAAAGGGTATTTTGCAATACCTTTTGAACATATATGATATGGATAGTTTGTCATATGTGCCACCCCCCCAAAATGACCCTCGCATCCCCAACCCACAACACATGCACACAACCCCCTAGGTGACGATAGTCTGCCTATTAGGCAACATAGACTTTGATGAATGGAGAATGGGACCACCCCCAACTCTATAGTTTGTGGAGAGAGTTTTGCCACCTCTCCACCATAAATAGTAAATGGCACTTTGGTAGCCTGAGGAAGGATTTTGTCCCCCTTGTTTCTTCAGGCTAAAAGAAAGGCAATTTGTGAACATAACAATCTCACTAATACTAAAAGAAAGGCAAGAGGAAGATGCATTGGCATCACAATAACTTGTAAAGTTGAGCAAGAAACATTGGCATATATACTCAATGGACCTCACGTAACACTTAAAGGAGCATGCAAAATCTAATTATAGAAGGTCAATACATGTGCCTTAAGGAATTGGAGCACGCAATGCAGTCATGGCAATCGCATTTCAAGCCGTCGCAGGAGCCAGAACACCGTACGCAACCTCCTTGGTCGGGTTCGGAATGGCAAAGCCCGCAGTAAGTGGTACAGTCAGCGGAGCTTGCGAAGCACAGGTTGTGCAGCTGCTTGGACCGCGATCGCCCTTCTCGTTCTAATTATATACATTCCAACATCGACATGCCGCCTGCCAACTTTTATATAGAAATCCCCGGCCGGCGGCCTCATCAGTGTAAACAAGGTGGAGTTTTTACACTAGGCGGCCTCATCAATAAAAGTTGGCCCTTTTAATGCATGGGCCCATGTGTTTTGTGCTATGATGGTAGATTATTAGCAGGTGGAGTTGTGCAAAGTAACATTTTTCAGTAGAGCGTGCTATAACACTTGAGTTTTATTTATTTTTGAAGTGCTTCATGAGTGTGGGATTATTATATCCCTGCAGATACTTCTTAGTGTAAGCTTAAATGTATGTGCACACATGCAAATTTTACTTGGTTGTAAGTTTTATACAAGAAGCACTGGAAAGACTAAAAATTTATTTTTGTTGTAAAATTCTTACAAGAGGTCTATAGTTTGATATCTCTAGGGAAATGCATACTTTACACGGAGAAGAAAAACAAGAGCCCAAAAAAAGGGCACCCTTTTAATGTATTTTGAGCACAAAAGCTACTCAAAAATATGCACTAGAGAGGTGCTCACCCATGTAAGGGGAGAGACTGTACCCATAGTGTGCTCTTTCGTTATTCTCTTCTCTCTTGCAATTTGTGAGTTGATCCAATTTTTAGTCAATCTTTCCTATTGTATGCTGAAGGATTACAACATTGATACCAAAGCAAGGCTATTGGTCTATACATCAACATCATAATGAGGTTATACATCCATCCATCTTTGACACTACAAAGGATTTGGACCACAAACAACCAAATTTATGCATTTTTAAAACAGGGAAATAAACTTTTGGACGTGTCTATTGTCGTGATTAAAAATCCCTCAACAGACCTCCATTCAAAATCACAAGTTTTCACATAGTATAAGTACGACATTTTGCATTTTTATAATTGCACTTTGTTTGTAGATTTCATGATAAGTTAAATATACACTTAAACACACTAAATATTGTTTTAAGCAACCCGTCAGGGCTATTAGTTGTAGAGCTCTGGCTCTAGCCAATTAGTAGCTCCTAACCCTTTTTTCTAAAATCCTTAGGCCTGGGCTTATAATCAAGTTTGTGAAGTTGGGGAAGAATCATAGTTACCTAAGCCATAATGAACCTAAGCAATATGCTTCCTACTCTAGAAATACATGGACTATGTCCACATGACTTGGTATATATATATATATATATATATATATATAGAGAGAGAGAGAGAGAGAGAGAGAACTAAACCAATAAGAAGAAAGAATAATAAAAGGAAAAAAGAGTTTTAGAGAACACATAATATACATTCTCACATGTTGAATCTAGATCTAGTGCTCAACCTATGATGATGGAAAAGAAAAAGATGTTCTCTTTCTCTACTCATGTTGATCTCCAATGCATTAATGCACTTCATTGTTGTGAGCAACCTCCCACCTATGCCTTTAATAGATTTATCTCATGATCTGACAGCATTGATTTTTCTTATCATCTGAATTAGGTGGCTACATCGAGGCCAGCAAAATCATAAAAAACAAGGACTTTCGATGTGATGATTTATCTTGGGAGTCAAGAAGGAGAACCAATTTGTTCTGATCCATAGGTATCTCCTAGCCATAACCAGGAAATAAGACAATCCAAGGGACGTAAAGATCGTGAAGTTGAAGTAAGGTGTTCTTAAGTAGGAAGGCCATTGCACTACATACAAGAAAAGGAACGTCATTGGGAGCTTCAAGCAAGCACGAAATCAATTTGTTTCAACTGATTTTGCCAAAGCTGAGTTTGAGGAGTCCAGTGGAAATGATAGTGACATGAGTTGGCTTATGATGGCAAGGAAGTGAATATACTTTGCAATGATCAATTTTTGGTTTTGAAGGAGGCAATGATATTTGTTCTATTATACTTTGCATTGTTCTTGATCTTAGGATCAAAGATTTTACCTCTTTTGTTGGTGGCATTAATGTATACATAACTTGTTTATTTCAACACGTGCTTTTGGAAGACAATGTGCACTATTAGACACGAAGTTCCTGACAAGAAACAATTTGTAAAAGCTTTTTTTGGTCATAAATGTTTCAAGGGTTGTGGTTCCATTATTATGGTTGGTATATCTTGATTTTTTGTTGGGTGGTGGTGTTGAGGGAAGAAGTTTAGATTGTTGAGCACTCTAACATTTTAAAGATAGTTTTGTTTGGATTGACAAAGTCAATTTGAAAACTCTTAGAGGATAGTACCAGGCCACAAATCTATATCGGCACTCCCTGTCATCTCATTTTCAGGTTGTGTGAGTTATTCTTTGATCACTGCTAGCAAAACAATGTAGTAGATCTATTATATACAAAGATTTGGAGTTTAGGGTCTAGGATTTGAGATTTGGGATTTAGGGTTTAGAATTTAGGATTTTAGAGATTGATATGCTGAAATTAGGGTCTAATGTTTTGGACTTGGGATTTAAAGTTTGGAGACTAGGGTGTAGGCTTTAGAATTTGAAGTCAAGGGTTTAGATTGGAGATTTGGGGTTTAGGGATTGTTGGAGCTACAAGGAGAATAAAGATTTAGGATTATAGTTTGGGGTCTAGGGCTTAGTTTTAGGATTTATAGTTTAGGATTTAGGATTTACGATTCCTGATTCGGGGTCTAGGGACTATTGGAGCTACAAGGAGAATGAAGATTGCATAGAGAGAGAGAGAGAGAGAGAGAGAGAGAGAGAGAGAGAGAGAGCATTAGGAAAAAAATGAACTCACAAATGGGCCCTTAAAAATAATATAGCTTAAGATGTGAGCCTTTTGAATTGTCCAATAGGAAGCCTCGATGTTGACATCCATGGAGGTGAATCTTCTCTCTCCAAATCTTGGGTTTTTAATTTAAAAAAGGGATAGTGGGAGATTTAAAAAAAGGGAGAGTGAATAGTACACAAAATTTGAGTTTCTCTCACCTCGTATTTCCCCCTTTTTTTGGAGAATTTTCAATTTTTGTTTTTTTTCCCTCTCATGAAATCAATTTGACCCAAAAGTTGAGCAATAGACCACTTTCTCTCTCTTCTCTATACTGGTGAATTTTCGTGTCCATTGAAGCTGGTTTTGAGTGTTCTGCTTACCTTTACATTTTCTTCTCTATACAGCTCCAAATTTTAGGCAAAACATAAGTGCTCATATCTCTTTGCATTTTCTCTTGTTCGCTATGTTTTCAATAGGGTTTGGTGTTGTTTCTTTTTGTTTGTTGTTTTATTGAAGAGGTCGTTTTGGGTAGGAGGCAGAGCTGCTCATCTCTCTCTCTCTCTCTCTCTCTCTCTCTCTCTCTCTCTCTCTCTCTCTCTCTCTCTCTCTCTCTCTCTCTCTCTCTATGTGTGTGTTGTTTCTCTTTTATGTTGTGTTTTCAATAGAATTTGATGTTGGCTCTAATTTTTTTTTTCTTGCAAAGTTTATTTGGAGCAAGAGACAAAGGTGTTAATCTCTCTCTCTCTCTATTTGGTTTTTTTTTTGCTGCTATCTTTTCAATACAACATGATGTTAGTTCTAACCCTTATTGTTGTTTTATGTAGAGATCGTTTTGGGTGACATTGCATAAGTACTCATGTCTCTCTCCCTCTCTCTTTCTCTCTATGTTTTCTCTTTTCTACTATTTTTTCAGTATACTTTCATGTAAATACTAACTCTTGCTATTGTCTTTTGCAGAGATCAATTTGGGCAAGATTGGAAAGGTGCTCATTTCTTTCTCTCTCTTGCGTACTCACACACACTCTCTTTCTTCCTCTCTGCATTTTTCCTTTTCTATTATCTTTACAATAGGGTTTGATGCTAGTTCTAACTTAAGGATTAATTGTTGTTGCAACACTTAACACAAGGTAGAGCAGAGATTCTGTAACTCAATTTACGGGTATATCTGCCATATTTTGTGGTGCTAAAATTTATTCATTTAATTAGTGACCTTTATGTTTGATGGGACTGATGTTTTCCTTTGTCCATCATTTGCAATGGGTTTTGATTAGCAATGATTCAATCTTATCTTCAACAGATCAGCTTATAGGTAAATTGGCCCTATTTTGTATTGCTTCTATTCATGTAGTTATCTAGATATTTTTTGTTAAAAGGGATTCATGCAATTATTTTTGTTAAAAGGGATTCATGCAGGTATTTTTTTGTACATGCAGGTATTGTACAAGGTTTAGGCGAAGCACATAATTCTCAATCGACTATTTTGATGTGGTGAGTGATTCCTTTATGCTAGATGATATGGATCTGTTGGAAGTCGATGGTTCAAAAATCCTCTGCTTTATTGGTCATGTGTGTCCATTCGGATCTCCATGCCAATTGGCGATGATCCATGAAACTGATCTTGTATCATATCATCCATATAATACACAATGTGTTGAGACATAGAATATCTTAGGTGTCAATCCAATGTGCCTATTAAGATTTGCATGCCATGTGGCTGCTATTCTTGTAACAACTACTCTATAATATCCACATTTCATACAATGTATTGAGTCAAATCAGACTCCTATTCATAATAATAAAATATATTTTGGAAAAATTCTCTGAGTATTCTTGTGCTATTCTTTTCATTTTATTTCATGTAAATGCATGTAAATGGTATGATTAAATTGATGCCTTGAAATTGAATCTATAGTTTGTGTCGATGTACATATCCACATGCATTTCGATATCGATGTTTGTGTCTGTTTACAAAAGTGTAAACATCCCTTAATGCCATGTTGATTTGTATGGCATATTGGTGATTACTAGATAGACTTAAAATGCTTATTATTTAGGGGTTAATACATACTTCTTTGCATCCAATGCCTAGGTTATAATGCGTGAGAGAAGAACAAGCATTCTCTCGATAGAAGTATGTAACATAAAATATAAAGAAGGGAATTGGATCTCTAATATGTATCATTGCTCGTCTTGGGTACATATGCGTCCAAGAATGAAGGGAACCTTTAGGGTGAAAGCATATGCAAGTGCGAATGTAACAAAGCACTAGAAGGGTAAAATTTTAGCTCTTAGACAAAGAAATGTTGATTCTCACCTTGTAACAAAGGTATTTGTACAACATGTATTCATGCAAAAACAAATACATATTGCGCCCACTGTGCCCTTTCAACGAAACATCGCAGACAATAAGTATTTGCAACTCATTGAGAATGAGAAATTTCATGATATCTATGTAACTATTTGTCTCGTATTTATAGAATTATACCCTTTGGATTGCTATGAGTAGCAAAATGTTGAGAGTTTCACAAGTTCTTTTTAAGTGTTACCACCTCGAAATTGGTAGATTTCTCTTTGAGGGGCATATAACTAAGCAGCTCGCAGAGGACTCCAAGTACATATTTCCATGACTCCAAGTACATATTTCCCAAGGGGGGTCGAGAATATGGAACCCTTGAGTCTATACACATATCGAATCTCAATAGTATAGAATGGCCATTGTGTAGTAGCAACATTTTGCACATGTGTAGCAGAAAAATTTTAGCAGACATATTGAACTCTATGAAGCCAAGCATTGATCTAAGTTTGTTCATACCAATTGCAATTTTTGCACATATGTTCAAGGAATGTAAGGGTTTCAGAGGTACTAAAAGCACATACGTCATAAAAAGTGCATCGCAGGATTATGTAACAAGGATTCTAAGCAAAACTTGGACATAAAAAATGACTCATAGTCCTAACATAGTGGAGTGTTGAGTCACAACAAGGGACATGACTTTCAGGTAAAATTTTTCTCTCTTAGTTAAGTATTAGCTTACTTTGGGATGGATCGGCTAACTTTCCTTTCCAATTATAGGTACTTTGTCACATGACAGACTTTATGCCTAGTGTTCAAGTATCGTAGATGGAGGATGCTCAAGGGTAAATGGTTGTGCCTTGATAAAGACACATGTGAACGTGCAGCTGTGGATGCTATTGTCATTTGTGAGGGCCGCAAGCCCCAAGTGTTGCAAATGGAGGATGATTGGACCTTGAGTATAATGCACCAAAAATTTACAATGTTAATGCAGAATCCACCTGTTAGCTTCTATTTTAAAGTAGATGGTAGGAAAATTCGAAGCCGAGCTGAGGATACTGTTACCAGTGGAAAGTGTGTGGCTCCACACATTTTAGAAATTGTAGAGTCTCCCTAAAAATCCCAACATCACAAGTTGTAATATCCAACACTTGTAAATTTTTGGATTTTTTTTGCCAATAGAATATTGTCGCTTGTAAACTTGCAATATTTAAAAATTATGGTATTTATGAAAAATCATACACTTGCTATACACTTTCCACATCAACACATTTACATATGCATGTAAACTTTACGAAGATGTAAGTAAAGCTGTAACTAAATATCGTATGCCAAACAACCCTTAATGGTTTAAAACTTAAGGTTTTTAAGGTAGAACTAGTTTAGTTCTTGTTTCATTGTTTCATTTCACACTTTCTCTCTTCATCTCTTTATATCCACCACATCCCTCCTACTTGCTATGATGGGTGCTTGCACACACTTTGATGAGTGGATCCATGAGCCAGCCAAGGTGACGAGATATTTTAGGTTTTCTCTAAGAACTTCAACCTTGAAAGCATGCTCTCATTGCTGGATCCCCCCCTTCAAGTTTTTGAAAACTTTGTGAGCACCATTGCTATCTACACATACTCCATCGAGATGCCTCTAGAACAACTCATGGTATTTCAAGCAAGGAAGAATCACCAAAAAGTGGTGAATAGGTGTTTGGCCCACGTGGATCCTTCACACAGAGTATGCACTATTTCCATGGATAGTGCACTAGGTACAACACCTTTGGATCTCATGGAGTGTGATTGCACATTGGCAATTTACCTCCTTGCATTGGATACACCCATAGAGGAGGAAAGCGATGAAGATACAACTCCATAGGTTGTTGCTATCACATAAACAGGAGAAGAACCGATTGAAGAGCTTATAAATTTTGAAAGAGGAACATCGGGTAGTGGCAGAGCAAGGGTTGGCTCTCATGGTGCCATCTTATTCAGAACAACCACAATTCAACAAACCCAACCTTGCCTCGTTGACACCCATTGAAGTAGATGGTGTACAATACTTGCTTTTATTAGATGTGCTACAATACTTGGAAATGAAGGAAGAAGAGTTTCTTTCCATCCTAGTGAGGGATTCAATGGAAGACCTAATCGATTATGATTACATGGATGTGAATCCGATGATGGCAGGGATTCGAAGATATAATGGCACAAGCTTAGATATAGTGAGTGCCATCATAGCAACATAATTTGAAGCACTACAACATGATTTATTCGGGCCAAGGCCCCATCTTCTTACCAAGGAGTTTGTAGATCCCTTTGCCCAAAGAGGTGCCTCATTGATACACAAGGAAATGAAGATACAAGATGATGTCGAGAAAGTGAGATTTCAAACTACCATATATTTTTATGCGACAAAACTTGATGGTAGGATGCATCGGGTCTGAGTCCATCGTTGAAATATTGGCCAAAAAATGATGCTTGCGACTGCCCTATCTGAAGTATGGAGTCTAAGGCCTGCCGTGTTCAATGTCTGGCATTTAGGGCCACTTTTTGGGCCAGAAAGTGACCCCACACACTCGTCTAGGGCGACTTTGTGGCCCTGAAAGTGGCCTCAAATGCCAAAGGCAGCTGCAGAAGTTTGGCATCTAGGGCCACTTTTTGGCCACTTTTTGGCCCAAAAAGTGGCCCCAGATGCCACAAATTTGGATAGGGAAGCTGCATGCATTATTTTTGGCCAAGATTTCAATGGTGGACTCTGAGGGACCCGATGCACCCTACCGTCAAGATTCGTCACTTTTTGATAACTCTATGTTAGTTGCTAAATATATTGTTTGATTTGACTTTGTCATTCAGAATATGTTGTATATAGATGAGTTTGCATCAAGGCAAGGAGGAGCTCAACATGTAGATCGATGGAAGGATTCAGCTCTGAAGGAGTACAATTGCAACCTTGTTGTAGACTTAGTGGTCTTCCATAAGAAGTGCTCACCATGAGGGCAAGAAACAATCATGAAAATTCAAGCTTTGACCAAGTTTGGACCTTTTTGAGCGATACTTGTGACATCTAGCATGAGGCCTTCCCATGGCCCAAATGGTGACATGCTTGCTTAGTGCGTGCCATGTAAGCTCGAGGAGGGCAAGATGGAGAAGAGATCGAGGTTGGGGGTGTGAAAATGGAGGAAGCAAAGAAAGCAAGATGTGAAAATGAGAAGAGGAATGAACTTTTAACCCATTTAAATCCCAAAACCGGGTTAATGCAACTTCATACGCACTATCCATCATGTGATTGTAAATCCATAACCTTTCATCGGAATGGAATGAAACTTCACACGCACACTGGTTAGTGGCCAAGAGGCCAAATTAACTTTTTTTTGGAAAAAAAAAAGCATGTAGACCCCTGGTCCAAAGTCTAGCATCTGCAGGCACTTTTCTTACAGGCAGACGCCCCAGGAGTCTACAGGTATTTTTTTTCCAAAATAATAATAATTTGGACTCTTGGCCACCTAACTAGTGCGCATGTGAAGTTTTGTTATATTCCAATATATTTTAGTATTTTAAAAATCATCCCACACCAAAATTATGGATGGATTGATAATTGGGAAATCAATATCGCGACTGCTAGCCCTTAGAAACTTCGCACCACATAGATTATACAGAGGCATCAGGAGTAAAGTTTGCAACAAGAAATTGCAAATTTTTGCATATTTTTCCTATTGAAATTGACAGTGCTAGCAAAAACTGTAAGTAAGAGTTGAAAATACAACGAAGATGCATAGTCAAAGTTGAGAGTGAAGGACAAGAGTAAAAATTTAATTTATATTTTAAGGGCGCGTATAATAGTTTTGCACTGAGATGTAGTCATATGTCCAATGCAAGAGCAGAACACTATGCCAAAAAAGATAACATTACAAACTGTGATCATTCCATTGGAATGAATGCATCCTTTACTGCTTGAAGATTTCATACAGACTGGAATGTACCTAGCTTCCACTTGCATTTCTTGTGGGGATGTTGAGGAGGACCCTTGTGAGGGCGGCTTGAGGAAGCTGGGTTAGGTTGAGAAGGGGATGTACCTGAGCTAGTAGATACTCCAAGTGGGACTCTGCGGAAGCTTATTTGCAACTATCTTAGGCCTAGCCATCTTTGCTGCACAAGAGATATGAGAACTCAATGAATAAGATAGAAAGTAAAACCCTCTTTTATATAACCCTAAATTGTAAGACTCATTCACATAGATGCACACCCTCTTTCTCTCTTAAACTATAAATTGCATTCATATACTCAACACTTTGTCCATCTTACTATCTTAGCTCTCTTCGAACCCATTTGCTCCCTTGTTGAAGCCTTGTTTCTAGCCACGTGGCATGGTTTTCTTTGGCACTTGAGGCTTCATAACGCACTCTTCTAGTGACACAACATGATTCCATCATGTTTGCAGTCGATTCATCAACACTTTCATTTGCTCTATTTTGCGAGTTTTTAGCTTCATCCACTACTATAATCCTATACCACCAAGATAGCAATTGGATCATTGGATTGCTACAATTCACCCCTCAACCATGATCGGTTTTTCTTTGCTATGTACCACGCGCTATCCAATGTGAATTTTCCATCCGTTGTGTGGATCAAACTCCGATGCTTCCCTTTTTAGCAAAGTATGGCCCATGTGCCTCAAGGATGTGCTACAAAGACACATATCACACATGAGTAAAACTATGCTCAAAAGTTTATACAATTCATACAATTTTAAAATATTAACTTAGTATGCACCATGCAATGTGTGATAGAGATTTTGCCCCATGCTTCCACCATGTTTTCATAGAAGCTATGCACAGCATTGATAAATTCTTGCTTATCTTCATTGTTAAAAACCATCTTGCTAAGTAAGGGAGCCAATTTGTTAAGACTTATCCAAACCTTAGCTTTGGCCAACCTTGTTTTTCCTCCATTACTTCGATCAGGAACTGCAAAATATAACTTTTTCCACCCATTGTAGTTGTGCAACCTACGAACCATGACATTTGCTTCCTCATTGATGGGTGCTCAGAGAAACTTCCTAGCCTTTGCTCCTCCAAAGCAAGGATTTTTTGGCAAGTTACCAGATTTTCTTGATCTCTTCTCATCTTTTTCAATCATCACTTGATACTTGTGTAGCCCAATTTTTGACAGCAGTCGCTCCACATTCCTACATGTTGCAATGGCTTCTTTTTCTGGTTGCATCCTATAAGTAAAGCAAATGTATTCATATACAATTTTCTCCATGATTCTGACAAAAGCATGTAATGAAAAAATGTGAATACGATCCAATGGAGTGTTGAAGATGAGCTTCCAAGTGGGATCTTCTCTATTGCGCGTCAGTGCAGCACTTGTCACCCTTTGCCAGTTCTTCTTTCTGTCCTTTCCTTCCACCCTCTCTGTCAAGCAATATAGACCTGGATTCTTTGTATTTGCACCATTGAAGATTCCACACGTGTTTCAAAGTTTTCAAGTCTCATGCAAGATGCCATTCAACCAAGTATTGACCATACCATTCAACCAAGAGAATCTCACCATGTTCCTGATGATTGATGATGCTTAGAATGCTTGTGTGCATAAAGAACAGCTGCAACACCTCAAATGTTTCCTTAGGAACTTCAAATGCAACGAGCCACCGCGCATGGCACTCAGATTGAACACTAAAGTTCTCTGGGTTGTTCTTGTCAAATTGTAAAGCTCTATTCATCAGAGTTACACTAACTCTTTCAAGCTTTAATCCTTTGATGACCTCACTTTCATCTTGTTTTATAACAAACTGCAATTTACCATTATATTCCTCAATAAACATATTGTAGTACATTACCATTGCCAAGTGCACCTTGTACAAATCTAAATAGTAATTGTTGAGTTCGGTGAACTTCACTTCATATGCGTTTTTTGTCCCAAACTTTAGTGTTTCCACACATTGAATATGCATGGGACCTCCTATTAGCTCCAAAACCTTTGTATTAAGTTGCAGTCGGGCCTCTATTAACTTTGAAGGTTGAGGAAGAGGCATGGTTCTATTTCTCTTTAGCACATGATCAAAAGGCCTTCACACCTTTGTATTTCTTTGAGTAAGTTGTTGTGCTAATATCAGCCTTGTCACAAATGGATTGTGCATCCACAACTGAGAACTCATTTGACACATCTTTTACCTTTTCCTTTACAACCTTAAACTTAGGATTACTCAAAGTGTTTTTCAATGTATTTGCCTTCAGCAATCTACTAATACATGATCCAACCTCACCCTCAGCTAGGTTCTCATTCTGAGCTACCTTACATGCTTTGATACATCGCTTCCACTCGCCGCTATTCACAATTAACTCATTGATTGGCTTCTTCTTTCATTTGAGTTTCTGTGTTAGCTTGTTGTTGATCTTTCTCAGGTCATCCAATTGTGCTTTTGCCTCCTCATATGAGATACCAATGTCATGAATAGTGACGTGCATTGAAATAATTTGATTGTTTTGTTGAATTATAGTGTCATTCAGTTGCACTACTTGTCCTATGAGCTATTGTATATGAAGTTGATGTGCAGCAATCACATGATGATAATTTTTTATGGTTGCTTGGCAAGTTGTAAATACTTTGAATGATTGATCATTGAGTGGCCTAGTGTAACCGAGCAACCCATTTTCACCCTCGCACACATACTTCAGTAAATTTGTGATTCTTGAGAAAGTTGGGGGGTCTATTGTTTAAGGGATCATTGGGTAGATTCCCCCACCAACCCACAAGTCCACATGTTTCAATCCCATTTGCATGTAACTCTACAAAACCTGAGGGTTGACACTAGTACACTGGGTTCTTTTGAATAGTGGGGCATATTCAATCTCTACCTCAATATGCAGCTCCTTCTTTCTTGTATTCATTTTACTATTAATAGAAACGGGGAGCCTACTTGGTTGTCATAGGAGGTAGAGTGGAGATGCACAGAGAGGCACACAAAGGTTCCAAGGGAAAGGTGGGTGTAAGTAATTCACTATGTTAATGAAGGTTGCATAAACACAGAGAAGATGTCACAATAGAGCCATGAGAGACTATAGATATGGGGGAAAATAGCTCAGAGGGTAGGGATATCCAAGACTTTTCATATTTTAGACATTTCTAATTTATCTCCAAAAACTTTTCCAAAAAACACAAAATTTGACCAGTTGGTTTTTTTAAAACTAAAAGCTAGAATATAAAAAACCCCAAAATATCTTGAAAGGAACTTCCAAAATTTCATTTTCCTTGTTCTTGATTAAAAAATCAATTACCTCGTATCTACTAATCATTTTGCATTGAAAACAAAGCATCACACTCCCATAACTAACTCCTTTTTTAATATAAAATTTGGTTGAAAAAGACTTCTTGAATGAGGAGAGAGAACGAATCTAAGTATATCTTTGTAGATAATATAAAAAAGGAAAAACAAGATTGCAAAAGTGGAGAGAGAAGAGGTTTATTATACTATTCTTCTCTTCTCTTTTCCTTGTTTTAAGGAGGAGAGAGGGAAGACTAAAATGCCCATTTGTGAGTTCATTTTTTTCCTAATGAGAGAGAGAGAGAGAGAGAGAGAGAGAGAGAGAGAGAGAGAGAGAGAGAGAGAGAGAGAGAGAGAGAGAGAGAGAGGAGAGAGTAGACTATGTTTGTGGTGCCTCCAATAGCTCTCTTATGAGTAGCACCTTATTGTCTCATCACTCAAAGAATAAAGAATGAGTGTGTAGATATATAGTTAGGGTTAGTGAGTAAGATGGGTGACTGGCTACATTGGAATTTACCCCAACAACCTCCCACTTAAAGATAAATATGCCTTTAAGGAAGACAAAATAATGAGAGAATGTGTGAGGTATAATACATGTGAGTTACTCTCACCCAATACCTGTAAACTCCTTGCAATGTGCAAACTTTTTGAGGGGTAGACTCTTGGTAAGAAAGTTTTCATGGTTAACATCAATAAGCACTTTGATAAGCCTAACTCACTTATCCTCAAGTAGTTGATGAATCAAGCGATACCTCACTTATATATGTTTGGTTTTTGCATGGAATAGATGATTATTTGTCAACATGATAGCACTTTGACTATCACTATGCAACAATGGCATGTCTTTACTAAGGCCCAAGTCTCCCACTAGACTAGTAAGCCATATGGCTTCTTTGCATGCCTTTGTGATTGTAACATACTTGGCTTCAATGGTAAATAATGCCATATATTTCTACAAGTGAGACATCTATGAGATTGCATTACCTCTAGTGTCTCTCTTATGAGCAACACCTTATTATCTTATCACTCAAAGAATAAAGAAAAAGTGTGTACATATATAGTTAGGATTAGTGAGTAAGATGGGCAACCAATAATATTGACCTTTACCCCAATACGGATTAGAGTTAATTCTTTAAATACTAGCATTTAATAGCTATGGTCTATGGTTTGGACTCTAGAACATCTTGGATTTAAGGTTTAGGATTTGGAATTTGAGTATTGTGATCTAGGGCTTACAATTTATGATTTAGATATTGGCATTTTTGGGTTAGATGTAAGATTTAGAGTCTAGGGTTTAGAATTTAGATATAGGATCTTGGTTCTAGAGTTTATGGTTACGGGTTTTCCATTTGGCATATAGGGTTTAGAATTTGTGATTTAGACATTGGTATCCAAGGTTTAAGGTCTAAGGTTTGGGATCTAGGATCTAGGTTAGGAGTCCAGGGTTAAGGGTTCAAGCTTTAGGGTTCATGCCATTTGATGTTTTGAAAAAACAAAAAAAAATAGAGAACTAAACTAACACAAGTATGAAAAGAAAGGGATGAAAGAATTGCAAACATCCACATTGTTCAAGGAAGTTTTGAAAAGTAGAAGAATAATAAGAAAAATAAGAGAAGGAAGTAATCTATCTCGTTATCTTCCTTAAACTAGGAAAAAACTTACAAGTTACATTAATTGCATATTCCTCTATGTCATTACGCATACATTTCTTTTTGCTATTCCCTATTTTGAAAAGGCAAACAAAAAAAAGGACTAAAATAACACAAGTATAAAAGAAAGGGGAGAAAGAATAAAAAACATCCACATTGTTTAAGGAAATTTTGAAATAATAAGTTGAAGAAGAAGAAGAAGAAGAAGAAGAAGAAGAAGAAGAAGAAGAAGAAGAAGAAGAAGAAGAAGAAGGGAAAATATATGGCCTTCTCTTCGTGGAACTAGCAAAACAACTTATGTGTCACATTAACTACACATTTCTTTGTACCATTACTTGCACAATCCTTTGTGATGTTGATCCTTGTTTTGAGAGAATAAACAAATTAGGGAGCTATAAAGACGAAAAAAAGGGGAGAAAGAACAACAAACATCCACATTTTTTGAGGAAGTTTTAAAATAATAAGTAGAAGAGGAGGAGGATAAGGGAAAAATGTACCTCCTCTTCCTTGAACTAGAAAAATACTTATGGGTCACATTAATTGCATGTTTCTCTATGCTATTATTGGTATATTTCTTTGCACTATTTCTTGTTTTGAAAAAAACAAACAAAATAAAGAATTAAACTAACACAACTATGAAAAGAAAGAGAAGAAAAAAAAATTTCAAGTAAGTTTTGAAACAATAACTAGAAGAAGAACAAGAATAAGATGAGGGAAAAATGTATCTCCTCCTCTTTCTTGCTCGGCCACATTACCCTTCTTTACTTAGAGATGGAAGAAAATGGCTCCTCTCTTGTGCTTGCATATTTCTAGCCTTTTGAAACTCTTCCTTTTACACTCATAAAAGATTTTTGAATTTATGAATATCTATAAATATGTTGTTGTATTGAACTTGTAAACACCCTTTTAAACTCCCTTTTAAATATATAATTAAAGCCATTCATAAGTACATTGATAAATAGTCCTTTAAGTGCACAACAGTACGCACATATAAATCCATATATGATTCAACTCTATAGTCATAATTTTGAATGCCAATTTAAATGTGGCTAAATTGTATGCATATTTGAATATGTTTAAATATATGTGAGAATACTTTATGGCAACCACAAGTGTAGTACAATTTTTGCAATGTAGTTAAATACACATGCTAATGTGTGTTAGGTGCTTGTGTCTTTGCTTCTATTTTATTGTAGTGGAAGAGCTCCACCATATCCATTATTTAAGATATCTTTTTTGCCTGCTAGACAAGGCTTTGTACAAAGGGTATTGGCTTCAAGGTTCTCTATTAATATTTATTGTAGCCATCTATTTCTAAGGTCCATGCATCCAAGATTGTGTTCTTGTGCCCTTTCCAAAATTCTTCCCAAGCACTTGTTCGCATTGTAGAGATACTTCAGGATTCATATTTTCTTAGCAAACTATTCACATGCACAAATCAAAATTCTATAGAAATTATTTATTCTTTAGGATTCCTTTGTTAGATATGCTCAATGCCCCACCCTTGTAAGGTGCCATCAATGATCTATGGTGCTCTAAGTTGTAAGGCTCCCATTATGAGGAGAAGCCATGTGTGTACGAGGACATTGGATGGGTCCTAACTTGTATGTCAGATGAGGTCTATGTGACTAGATGGCAAAAATATGACATTTGTGGATCTAGCCTTTAGGTTAGATAGAGTATTTATGGTGGTAGCAACTCAAGGCACAATGCATTGAGTTGTGGGGTGTGGGAGCTATCAAGGGAACCCTATTTTGGGGTCTAGGGGTTGTTGGAGCATTGTCTCTCTGACTCAATAGTAAAGGGACTATTCCTTGGCTGACTAAGAAAGGCTCATAATGTGGTCAGATATGCCAATCAAACTTCCTTCCCAGGCTATAAAAGGAAGATTCCTCTAAAGCCATCATCAATCTATATTTCACCTAGTCAAAGTTATTGCAGCTACCCTTAAGCTCTTCGCCTATCATCCATTTAGATCGCCATCTAAGCTTCATAGTGGAAGTGAATGGGTGGATAGAGAGCCATCTTTATATCACTTTTTTTGAAATTAAAGCAGTCTCTATTCTTCTCATATTTGTTGTGTGTTCTCTACTCCTTTCTCAAATTTTATCCACTATGCCATGTAATTTCTACATGGTATTAGAGCCCAGAGGGCTATGAGGAGTGAAGACTACGTGAGATATAAGGGATTAAATGGGAAAAAGAAGAAATGCCATCTACTGTGTCAAGTAGTAGTACTGGTGCATTAGGTGTTGGTACTGTTGTATTGACAATTTAAACACTAAGGATTCATCCACTAACCTTCAACAAAGACAAGTTAGATGGTACAATCTATACTTTTTGGAAATTTAAAATCACAACTATCCTTGATTCTTATGAGCTTTTGGAGATAGTGATGGGGTCTGATCCAAAACCACAACCCACCCCTGATCCATCAATTTCGAGTGTTATGATTCCTCCAAATGAATATCTTCTATGAGCTTGGAAATGAAGGAATACATATGAATTGTGTGCCTTAGTTACAAGTTTTTCTTACACTGTTTTCACCTTAATTCAATATACAACCAAGGCATCAAAGGCTTGGAATGTATTGAGGAGTCTGTACGAAACATGGAATCAAACAAGGATTCAAAACTTGGAGAATCAACTAGTAGTAGAGAAGTTTGTCGAAGGAGAGATAGTCGAAGCATTCATCACTTGGATTAAGAATCTACACGACCAAATGGCTAGTGCTAGGATACAAAAGGCTAGTGAGGAGCTAGCTCGAAGGTCTTTGAATTTGTCTACCAAATTTTGATTGATTTTGGTAACTACCCTAAACACTTGGGTGAGACCTGAAGCTTTGACGTTTAAGAAATTTTGTGCACTACTAATGGAGAACTAGTTGAGGCTTAGAGCCCAAGAAGATAGCACTAGTGGAGATGTTTCATTCTCTACCAATGCAAAAGGCAAAGGTGGTTCCTCTATAAATAATCATAAGAAAAAGAAGGGTGGTAAGAAAAAGTCTCAAAGAGAGTGCTTCTATTGCAAGAAGAAAGGAGATGTAATTGCAGATTGTCGTGTCAAGAAGATAGATGAAAAGAATGGCATCGTGAAGACTAAAGGGAAGGAGATAGCTAATATGACGAAAGTAGAGTTGGAGTTAATCATGGAAAATATTGAGGAGTGTGTTCCTTGGTGCAAGAAATATCTACTACCGGCTCATGCGTATTGGATAGTGGAGCCTCTTGTCACATGACCAATAAGAAAGGTCTATACAGTTTTATAAAGTTTCTGCAACAAGAATGCATCATTGTGATGGTTGGAAATGATGTGAAATGCCCTATTGAGGGCACTAGTACTATTTTCTTTGTTACTATAAATGGTGAATTCAAAAATTTCAAACGTATTGTATATTCTAGAGATTAGGAGAAATCTACTATCAGTGGCTTCATGATTTTGGCTATGAGATGAGGTTCACTAAGACAGATGTAGAAATTATTGAGAATGTTGGCAAAGTTTTAGGAAAAGGAGAAAGAAAGAACAACCTATATGAGCCAAGTGCTCTTACAGCCATCGATGGTGTGGGCACAAGTAGACTTTGGCACGAAAGATTTGGTCAGATTGGTTTTGTAGTATTAAGAGAGATGCATGAGCAAGGTATGGTTACCCACCTACTTGCAGTAACTAAAAGGAAGGAACCATGTCAAGCTTGTGTAATAGGCAAGCAACACATAAAGGCATTTCCACAAGAAATTAAGAATAGAGTGAATGCTCCTCTAGAGTTGGTGCATGCTGACTTGTGTAGTAAAATTCCTACAAAAGCCTTGGGAGAATCTTCTTATTTTATGTTGATCATCAATGATACAGTAAGAAGATGTGGGTGTACTTCCTTCATGATAAGGCTCAAGCTTTTGGTAAGTTTAAAGAATGGCTAAAACTTTTTGAGAATGAAATAGGGCAAAGTGTGAAGAAGTTTAGAATAGATGGTGGTGGTGAGCTCGAGGGGGTCACTCATGAATATATGTATATATAATGTGAGTTCAAAATAAGGGATTTTTAAAACACCATCTTTATACATTTTTTACATACAGAAGGGTGTCATATAAAGGGGTTACTTACATATTGAATAGAAAAGGGTTGTGTTTTATTCAAGAAAAGTTCACATATTAGGATATTTATAAATAGTCTATGAACACATGTTACATAGAGAATATATATATAGTGAACCCCCCGAGGTGGTGAGTTCAAATCAAAGGAGTTTGAAGACTTTATTAAGAGCAAAGGGATTAAGCATCAATTGACGATGCCTCATACACCTCAATAGAATGGCATTGTTGAACGCGCTGACATCGCACCATTGTGAAAATGGCAAGGTGCATGCTTAAGGGCAAGGAGTTGCCTAACCAGTTTCGGGCAGAAGCTGTTAATACTGTAGTCTACATTCTCAATCAGAGTTATACAAAACTCTTCATGAGGTCTATTCTGGTAAGAAACCATCTATCTCACATTTTGGAACTTTTGGATGTGAATGTTATACACATGTTCCAAAGAATAAGAGAAACACGTTCAATCCAAAAAGCATAAAAAACACTATATTAGAGAATTGGAGGATCTCCCAACTTCCACTCTCAAATTATAATAAAGTTTTGACCATGTGGCTAAATCTTAATCTCTTTCTTGAAGATGGAACTTAGTAATACCATCCATATAGTATTTACAAAAAGTTTCACTTTTTTAAGGAAGGGGGTGACAATCTGACCATGTGACCAAATATTGATCATCCTATAAATTTCCAAACTATATGAAAATTTCCACATTCCCTAATATAGTGTTAAAATGTATATTCTTAGGTTATAGTGATGAAGAAGAGTTTAGAATATCATGGCAAGCTGTGATGTGGTATTTAAGAAGTAGCCACATATAATGGAGGAGGAGAATATAATTTCTTCTACTTTATCATCTAGTGAATAAGTAGTCCATTATGAACCTAGCTCAAGAGTTGTCCCTACCCTCAAGAAGGAGAAAGCATCATCTTTAGATGATGAGAAAAAAGTCCACCAACCCACAATCATGTCACCAGAAAAGCCATTACTACGATGAGTGAAGCATCTGAGCTATGATGGCAATAATCCTATGCCTACCATAGTTTAGGAAAAGGCAGATGGTGGACCAAGGAGGTCACTAATAATAGAGGAGCAAAGAAAGGCTTATGCTCACATAGTCAATATGGCCTTTATGGCTCAGATTATGAGAGGAGTAAAGGAGCCAGTAGAGTTGGAAGAAGCATTTGTGGGTCCGTCATGGAGAGCAACTATGCAAGTTGAGTATGACAACAACATAATGAAGAATGATACTTGGGACTAGTAGATTGGCTAGAAAGGAGGAAGATTATTAACACCAAGTGGGTCTAGAATGCAAAGTACAAGGTTGGTGGCAACTTAGAAAAGTACAAAGCAAGATTAGTTGCATAGGAATTTCTATAGGTTGAAGGATTTAGTTTTCAAGAATCATCTTCTCCAACTACTAGAATGACCATTATTCGCATAGTACTTGGAGTAGTCGCTTATAAGAAGTATCCAATTTACCAAATGGATATCAAATCAGCATTTTTGAATGGTGACCTCAAAGAGGAGATGTACGTGGCTAAGCCACCAAGCTTTGAGACTCCCCATTTAGAGAACAAAGTTTCTAAGGTGAAGAAAGCATTGTATGGGCTAAAATGGGCCCCTAGAGCATGGTACCAGTGTGGATAGATAGATACATTTAGGGTTTGAATTTCAAAAGATGTGTCTCAGGTGCTAATTTGTACGTTTATAGGGATGGTGAAAAGTTGTAGTTATTGTCCTATATTTGGACGACCTAATTTTTATAGGTGACTATGAAGATATGATCCATCACACTTGAAAGGCTTTGAGCTTTGAGTTTGAAATGATAGACTTGGACTTGTTCTACTATTGTTTGGGGATTGAAGGCCTTACAAAATCTTCATCTCTTAAAAGAAGTATACATGGGAGATCTTAAAAGCATTTGGCATGATCAAGTGTATGGAGATAGCTACACCTATGGATGTCAATGTGAAGATATCAATTGTTGAGGATGCATTGACACTGGCAGACATTGGGAGGTACAAGAGATTGATTGGTAGCCTCATCTACTTGTGTAACACTAGACCAGATAACAATTTTGTTGTTGGTGTTTTGAGCAGGTTCTCAAATAAACCATGAGAAAGTCATTGGAAAGCTAGGATATGTGGGTGCTCAAATATTTGAAGGGAACTCTTAACTATGGTATCACATACAATTTTGAAAGTTCTCTTATGGAGAACTATGACTCAGATTGGGTAGGTGATAGTGACTCCAAGAAATCAGTTTCTAGATATTTTTTCTCTCTAGGTTCAAGAATCTTCTCTTGAATCAATAAGAAGCAACTAACTGTGGCATTGTCTTTTCTTGAAGCAGAGTACAAGGAAGCCATTGTTGCTACATATAAATAGTATGATTAAGAAGGATTCTATAGCATATGGGAGTACAAGATGAAGATCAAATATTACTATGATGTAAAAATCAGAGTTGCATTGCCATTACCAAAAATCTAGTTTCTCATGCATGCATCAAACACATTGAGATCCAGTATCACTATGTGTGTGACTTGATCAAGGATTGGTGGTCTACTATCCAATGGAGGAGAATGAAGCATATATCTTCACCAAAGCTCTTACAAAAGATCTTCTTTAAATTTATCTTCAAAGACTTGATGTTGGGCTGAGAATGTAGTTCACTTGTAGGTGGACATTGATGGGGCGTGTTAGATATAGTCAATGCCCCACCCTTGTAAGGTGCCACCAATGATCCATGGTGCTCTAAGTTATAAGACATCCATTATGAGGAGAAGCCATGTGTGAACAAGGACATTCGGTGGGTCTTGACTTGTATATTAGATGAGGTCTATATGAATGGATGGCAAAAAGGTAACCTTTGTGGATCTAGCCTTTGGGTTAGATAAAGTAGTTATGCTGGTAGCAACTCTAGGTACAATGCATCAAGTTGCAATAACGACAAAGGGAATATTTCTTAGAATACTCCTTGGCCGAAAAGAGAAGGTTCATAATATGATTGGACATGTTGTGACCAAACTACCTTCCCAAGCTATAAAAGTAAGATTCCTCTAAAGCCATGATCAATCTTCACATAGTCAAAGTTCTTCCAGCTATCATTAAGCTCTTCACCATCATCTATCTCGATTGCCATATAAGCTTCACAGTGGAAGCGCATGGGTGGACAGAGCCATCTTTGTATCAATTCATTTGAAATTAAAGCAATATCTATTCTTCTCATATTTGTTGTGTGTTCTTTACTCCTTGCTTAGACTCTATGTCTATTGTAATGTGTAATTTCTTCATCCTTAAAAGTTTGTTTCTATGTATGTGTTTTTTCTTGGTTGAGTCAGTTTGGTGATTGATTATCTCAATGAAGAAGATTTTCTCGAGAATGATAAAATCAAGCATGTAACTAATTATCTAATAGATAAAGTGTCATTTTGGTAGAACATTCTTTGTCATAGTATCAATTGAATGAAGATGCGGCCCGATTCTCAATAAAAAGTTAGAGAATATTTCCTTTTGCCTTAATTTCATATTCAACAAGGCAAAATTGGTCTTATTTATCTTGGCAAAAAGGTGATAATGTGTTTGTCTATATGGAAAGATTTTAACAAAGACTTTTACTATTTCCCATGCTCGAGGAAGTTTTGGAGAACATGCTACAATGCAAATATAAAGATGGTTTTCAATCTAACATTGGAGCTACACTAAATTCTCTTAAATCCACTTCTCTTCATGAAGCTATTTCTTATACATATGATGTCAAGAAAGAATTTCAATCCATATCCTAGATCTTACCTATCCTAGCCTTTCAATAACAACTACAATAAGAAGAAACCTTTTGTGCCTTATCATCCTAATTTTTTTTCACCAAACGTCTCCTTTAACTTTCAACCAAGAAGTGGCAATGCACAAAGGTACAATGCGAATAATAAGGTAGATCATCAAACAGCAAATCTTAATGTTCAAAATAAAATCCTAAGTTTGGTTATCATCATTGCCAAGAACCTAGATAATTTTGATCATATTTTTGAGTTAAACTTTCACCCAATAACAATCAGAACGCAGCCCAATTACACAACATCAAAGAGGTACCTGACTGTGCTCCTTTTTGGACTATGGATACATTGTAGCAAGAAGCAATGATTGAAGTAAAACCATATATGCTTATTTATTTACATACTTTATTGAAAAAGGAAGGTTATGTGAATGATTCGAGTATTACTATTTTGCATAACGATGGTAGTTCTAATAAAATCTAAAAAAACTAGTTAGGATGTTGTAATTAGAAAGTAGTCCTTCATTATACAGGGTTAAATATGCATTTCAAGGTGTTAGATCTAATGGAACACAAAAAATCAAAGAGTTATAAATTTCTATGGGTATATATAAAGAAAAATGTGATTCTCTGTAACGTGTCCAGTCGTCAGCTTGTGGGAAATGTCTTAGCAGCCCATCGGGAGGAGGGTCTAGAGGGCTCCGCCTTGCAATCGCAAGGAATGACACAGGGTTTGCGATCTAGGCCTTCCCGAGTCTGCCCCGAGCGGAAGTGTCCGGCCACTCCCACTTGGGATCAACCTGAGGTCAGGGTTCCTTTCCTATCAGCAAAGTCGAAGCGGATTCATGCTGCACTTGGTTCATGGAGAATGGGAATGAGAGGGGTGCAAAGCTCAACCTCTCTGCCATACGACATAGTCCCATTCCTTTTCCCTAAGACAGAATAAACCGGGATTCTACATCTACTGACACTAGGTCTTCATAGTCATATTATCCCATCCTTTGAGAAAAGTTCCCAGCTAACCGGGACCACCCTTCCATAGGACGGACCTAAGTCACGTCTACCACACTTTTCTCAGTTTGCTTTAGTTATCTAAATACCTACCACATTATGTTTTGACGTGCAAAAGCAGCTTTCTTAATTAATCAAATTAATCACGAGTTTCTTCACGCAACTTAGGCACTGTCACAAAAACAATGTCAAGCAAGTTCCTTTTCCTCCAATATCTGCTCTTTATTTATCAAAATCCTGGAGTACATCCAATATCATGCTCGAAGGCTATCCCAGCAATCTACAGGATTGCTGCTCCAAGTTCCACTTGTGACTAGTACATGGGCCTTGAGATCCCATGTCGAGGCACATCGGCCTCTTGTGCGGGATCCGGAGGCAAGGGATTTACAACCAGAGCCTCCCCTGGCACCCAAGCATCCTCCCACTCCAAGCAGCACCCACGGAGAGACCTCTTGTGGCAGGTTAGGTCCATGTACCCAGCGTGGCTAACAACCCCCTTGGATGGGGCTAGGCAGATAGTCAGAGGTAACTGTTCCTGCCTCTCCCTCCAGGCCTTTAACCTGAAGCATTAAGTATTTTTCCTTGAATTGGTTCCTTGAGCAAAGAGGATCAAATAATGTACCTAGGTGTACAATCACAAGCATTTTAGAGGCCGTTTGCACGACCAACTACTAAGGTGTGACTTGGCGACTTGGCGAGATCCCAATAATATCAAACAAGATTACACAAGCAAATGTTCTTGGTAAACTAACTTATTTTGATTTTCCCTTTTCCCTTGGGTTTTACCTTATGGTATCCTAACCTAACCCAAGCATTAACTGGACAATCAAGGCAACAGACATGCCTTCATTCGCAACCCAACCAAATGTATTTTATTCTTCCAGTCCTAACCAAGTTTGGTTAATACACTTGGCAACATAGGACTCTTCATTTAGGCCTTTAAGATATAGTCTAGATGCATGCGTTCCTTCCATTTCTCTTAGTGCGATTCTATGCAGAATTTTCCAATCAACCTTATCCATCGTGCACATGGTGCGTTTAGTATAGTTGTACATCCAAAATGACCTTTATCTCTCTTCATTCCTGGCAACAACGAGTACTTATTCCTAATGCACTAGATCACATGTGACTTGCGTATTTGAAAGTCTAGGTTTTGGTCCAACGGTGCAAGTGTATCTCATGAACGAAAACTAACATTTCATGTGTTCCTTTTAATCATGATTGCGAAACATGAATTTTAAATGACTATTTATGCACTGAACTGGTTAAAAAGCTATCATTTTATGTGAAATAAGGTGATAACCTCATCATTTTATGTGTGTAAAAGCTATCATGCATATAAACTTATGCGAATTCCATTCTCTACCATTTCACGCATGCAACCTAGCACTTAGAGTAACAAAAACCCTAAGACTCATTTTTGTTCCATGCACGTAGCTAACCCTTTCATCTTTTCCTCGAGAAATAATACACAATTAGTTATAACACTTAAAGAACCTGGGTTTGATTTGGGTTTGTAGGGGCGTTTATTGCATTGGTCGCTCCACTCGCCTCTCCCGCATTACCGGTACCAACGGTAGCTTTGGCACCAACGCTTCCCGCGATTGTCTTCTTGGGAGCCATTTCTACTCGGGGTTTGGGTAGTCCAGGCCTTAACGGCCTTCAAGATGACCGGTTCGAGAGGGAACGGTCGCGGGAAGGGAATCCTTTGTCAATGAGGGGGTGAATTGTCTCCAACTCTCTTCCTTTCTCTTTCTCCTTCTCTCTCTCTCCCTCTCTTCTTCCTCTTCTCCTTCTTTCTCTCTCTTCTTCCCCTTCTTCTTCTTTCCCCTTCTCTCTCTCCTCTTTTTCTCCCCCTCTCCTCTTCCTCTTCTACCTCTTCTCCTTCTCTCCCTCTTCCTCTCTTCCTCTCTTCTCTCTCCCTCTCCTTCCTCTTCTCTCATTCACCTTCTCTCCCTCTTCCTCTCTTCTTCTCTTCGCTCTCCCTCTCCTTCTTCTTCTCTCCTTCACCTTCTCTCCCTCTTCTTCTCTTCTCTCTCCCTTCTTCCTCTCCTTCTCTTCTTCCCTCTCACTTCTTCTCTTCCTCTTCTCTCTCTCCCTCATCCTTCCTCTTCTTCTTCTCTTCTCTCACCCTCTCCTTCTTCTTCTCTCCTTCACCTTCTCTCCCTCTTCTTCTCTTCCCTCTCCCTTCTCTATCTCCTTCTCCCTCTCTTCTCTCTCACTTCTTCTCTTCCTCTCCTCTCTCTCCTTCCTTCTTCCTCTTCTTCCCTTCTCTCTCCCACTCCTTCTTCTCTCCTTCTCCTTCTCTCCCTCTTCTTCTATTCTCTCTCCCTCTCCTTCTCCTTCTCTCCCTCTTCTTCTCTTCTCTCTCTCTCTCTCTCTCTCTCTCTCTCCTTCTCTCCTTCTCCTCTTTCTCTTCTCTCTCTCCTCCTCTTCTCCTTTCCCTCTCCTCTCTTCTTCTACCTCACGGGCCCACAATTAGCTGGCAATCGAGGGGGGGGGGTGGCTTGAATCGTGGGCCCCAAGGGCACTGTCGTAGCGGGACAGAGGGGGGGTAAAGTCTTAAAGGGAAGGCCCAGGGGCCTGCACAGCAGCTACCGTGGTGACATAGGGAAGGGAGGGGGCGCAGTCTCCTTGTGTAGCCGAGGGAGGGGAGGGGCCTTCCCTTATATAGGAGGGGGATGAGGTGGGTGGCATGGCCACCCCTCCGACCTGGGGGGCTGCATGCCACCCATCACCACCACTCCCTCTCTCTCTCTCTCCCTGGCGTACTGTCAGTGGGGAGAGAGAGGGGGGTTTAAAATTTTTGAATTGTTGATATTTTTTGTTTCGAAATTAAAAAGGGGGGTGCTCCTACGGGGGAGAAAACACGGGACTATTACATCCTCTCCCCCTTAGAGGAATCGAGATGTCCTCATCTCAAGAGGACCTGGGGGTATTGTTGGTTGAGAATATCTTCATCCATCCAAGTGGCATCCTCTTTGGGATAATCTTTCCACTAGATGGGGTATTCCCTCAAGGTCCTTGACCTCAAACGCCTCTCCTTGACATCTAGGACTCTATTAGGCCGTAGCTCAACGACTCCTTGGCTAGGCATTACAATTTGCTGATCATTGAGTACATGATTTGGATTAGGTAGATACTTTTTCAATAGGCTAACATGGAATACATTATGAATCTTTAGGGTTGCTAGTAGCTGTAGTCTGTGAGCATTAGGTCCTAGGCACTTAGTGATTTTGTAGGGTCCACAATATCTCAAACTTAGCTTCTTGTACTCCCCCAAGGATAGTGAGCTCTTTTTAGGGCATATGCAGATGAATACCATATCACCTTCAATGAAGGATCTGTCTTACCATCTCAAGTTAGCGTAAGCCTTTTGTCTATCCTTGGTAGCTTGGATGTCCTGCCTTATTGACTCGATTTGATCATCCATGTCTTCCATCATCTGCCTTGAAGCTTCTACCCTCAAAGTTGGATCCGAGAAGCTCAAAGGGGTACGACAATCGTGCCCATACAATGCTTGAAAAGGGGTCATCTGAATACTTTGTTGGCAAGAAGCATTGTAGGCAAACTCAACCAATGGCAAATATTGAATCCACCTTTTGGGTTTGCGACAGCAGTATGCCCTAAGCATATCTTCAATGACTTGATTGACTCGTTCCGTTTGACCATCAGTTTGAGGATGGTAAACTGTACTGAAACAGAGTTGAGTCCCAGTAGCCTCAAAGATAGCCCTCCAAAAGTGCGATGGGAATAGAGAGTCACGATCACTAATGATTCTTCTGGGTAACCCATGCAGTTTTAATATTTCCTTAATGAACAATCTTGCGATGTCTAAAGCTTTATAGTTTGTCTTAACAGGGATGAGATGTGCGACCTTGGTGAGCATATCTACTACAACCATAATGGAGTTGTATCCTCCCTGAACTTGGGGTAGGCCAACAATGAAGTCCATACTAATGAATTCCCATTTCATTTGGGAAATGTCAAGTGGTTGCAATTTCCTCGGCATTTTGACATGTTCTGCCTTAACTCGTTGACAAGACAAACATTCCATGACATATTTGAGAATGTCACCCTTGACCCTATCCCAATAATAGCTCTTTTTGACCGCATTAAGGGTCTTGGCATAGCCAAGATGCCTTGAGAAAGGGGAGTCATGGGCTTCCCAAAGTATCTTCTGCTTGAGAGTTTGGCATGCAGGGATACATAATCTTGTTCTAAAGTAGATCACAAGTCCACTACTGACAGAGAATGCTTGATACTTCGTCTTTAGCTTCGGGTCTTGATTCTTGATGGGGATCTCCCTTAGCAGTTTCTGATAGATGGGGTCATGATAGGCCTCTTCCTTAGCTAGCTCAAGAATTGGGTTGTTTGGTATTGGTACCTTTGTGGCTAGAGATCTTGCTGTTGATGGATCTTGCAAAATAAGGGAATTTAGAAATGTTTTGTGACTGAGTGCATCGGCAACTACATTCTCTTTTACAGGCTTGTATTTGATTTCAAAATCATATTTTTCCAGCACTTTGATCCATCGACGTTGCCTCATATTGAGCTCATTCTAGGTGAAGATCCATTTAAGACTCTTGTGGTCCGTCACTAAGGAAAATTTATTACCTAGCAAGTAATGCCTCCAAATTTTGAGAGCATGGATGACAGCCAACAGCTCCAAATCGTGGGTAGCATAATTCCTTTCATGGCTCTTCAATTTGCTTGAAGAATATGCTACGGGATGACCTTCTTTCATAAGCACACATCCTAAGGCAAGTGCGCTAGCATCAGTTACCACTTCGAACTCCTTACTAAGATCAGGAAGTTTTAGGATGGGTGCTGATACTAAGCTTGCTTTAGTTTGTCAAAGCTGGTCTGTTCGACAGGTGACCATACAATTGCTACTTGCTTCTTTAGTAGATCAGTCAGAGGTGCCACAATCAAAGCATAATCTTTGATAAAAATCCTGTACCATCCTATCAATCCAAGAAAGCTACGTATTTCTTTGACAAAAGTTGGTGTTGGCCATTCTAGAATGTCTCTGGATCTACTGAAATTCCTTCCGCTCATACAATGAATCCCAGGTATTCAATCTATCGCTTGAAAAAGGCACACTTCTTCTTCTTGGCATAAAGCTTGTGTGCTCTCATTGTTTCAAGAACAATGCGAAGTTGGGGTTCATGATCTTTTTCCTATTTAGAGTAGACTAGGGTATCGTCAAAGAAGACAAGTACGAAGTCATCAAGATAGGGCCTAAAGACATCTTGCATTAACCTGTTGAAGGTAGCAGGAGCATTCATTAGCTCGAATGACATCACTAGGAATTCAAAGTGTCCATACCTTGTGCTGAATGCAGTCTTCGGGATATCTTCTTCCTTAATCCTTATCTGATAATATCCAGATTTGAGATCTATCTTAGAGAAGATCTTCGCTCCTTGAATACGGTCAAGTAATTCATCTATCCTTGGAATGGGGTATTTATTTTTTATAGTTGAATGATTCAATCCCCTGTAGTCAATGCACAGACAAAGTGTTCCATCTTTCTTCTTTTGGAACAGCACTGGAGCTCCCCATGGTGAACTGCTAGGACGGATGTGGCCTTGGTCTAACAGTTGCTTGAGTTGCTCTTTCAGTTTGATAGCTTCTGGAATGGACATCTTATATATGGCCTCTTTGCATTTAGTGCAGCTCCTGGCGCCAGTTTGATTTCGTGGTCGACTTCCCTTTGAGGAGGAAGTTCTGTCAACTCTTCAGGAAATACATCTGCGTATTCCTTTAACCATGAAGGTTCTTCCCCAGATTCCTAATTTTGATCTAGCTTATTCAGTTTAATTAGATAGACAGGTAGGCCCTTCCTAACTCCTTTGATTATCCGTGTTGCTTTTGCCATCTGTATTTTTGGCTTACCATTGAGTCGTGACTAGTTCCCCTTCAAAATTTCGAAAGGAGACTTGGCCCTTTCCACAGTGGATGTGGGCATCATTGGGTATTAACCAATCCATTTCGAGTAAACATTTGTGGACACCTAGGTTCATTACCTTGAATCTCACCGAAGTTGGCTTCCCACCCAATAGAAATTTCACCTTAGCAGTTTGCCTAGTACAAGAGACCTCACAACCATTTGCCAATTCCATAAGTAAAGTAGGTGCGTCTATTATGGCTATCCCTAATCTTTTTGTACAAATTGGTGAAATGAAGAAATGTGTACTACCACAGTCAATTAGGGTTTTGAAGCTTTTACCTTCATAATCTGATGGAGTTTGAATCACTGAGAATTGGCGATTTGGACCCTTCTTGTGCAGAGCGGCGTGAACCATTACCCTCTCAATGTCAGCATCCATGGATGGATCTTCCTCATCGCCCAGCTCCTTGTTGGAAACACTCGAGGTTCTTCCTCTGGCCATGACGGTGGTTCCTTGGCCATGGGCAGCTCCTTGGAATTGCCCTTGGTGATGTCCTCTACTAAGCTTGGGACACTGCCTCTTGAAGTGTCCGGGCTCATTGCAATGGAAGCAACGTAGATTGCGGTCATTACCTTGTGTAGAAACAAAGTTGTTGACAGCATTGGCCCTAGCTTTCTTCCTTTGGCCCTAATTCTGACCTTGCGCTCTCTTAGTCTGAGCCCTTGACATACCCTTGTTCTGATCTCTGTAAGGCCAAGTCCTGTTGTTCCTCAGTTTGGTCTGCACCTCCTGTATTATTGGAGCAGCTCGAATGAGTGCGTCTTGTAGGTCCATTGGGCGCATTGATTCCAATCGAGTGTTTATGGGTGGATTTAACCCAGCAAAAAATTTTGGCACATGTTTTGTCATATCCATTGGAGGCGCGTACTTTAAGAGAGAAACGAACTTTGAATAATATGCATCAAGGGATAGTCCTAGCTACTTCAACTCATAGAATTCATTCATCTTCTGTGTGCGGTACGCAAGTGGCAGATACCTCCCTTGCACAGCTTCCTTAAGTTTTTCCCAAGTGATTGTTCCCTCCAAGATCACTTGATCTCTGCACCATTGTTTCCACCAAAGTCTTGCTTCGCTTGTAAGCTTAAGTTTGGTGAGCCTCGCTTGGTTAGTAGGTGCAGTTCCTGCTGCCTCAAAATAGTCCTCCATGGACTCGATCCAGATCTTGGTGTTAGCTTGAACAGTCCTTCCCTTGCCATCAAACTCATGTGGCTTAATTTGTTTGAGGAGGAACTTCTTCTCTTGAATCACAGATGTACTTAGTGCAGGAGTCGGACTTGGAACCTGTGCTTGGGGTTGCATCTGGACAATAAGATTCTTTATGTTAACAACTTATCAATCGTTTCCCATATCACATTATTATGACTTGCACAACTTTTAGCCAAGTGGCTTAATCACTTAACACCTTTGCCAACATTTACAATCAGGATAGACAATAGTAAAAAGTCTTATTTATTCATGAGGGCATAATCCTTTGTGTACATTTTATTTTGGAAACATAGAATAAGCTGATCGATATATCAGTTTGGGGAAAATAGGATTGTGTTACAATCGGCTACAGGGACGGAATAATAATATGGAGTGGGGTCATGGATTTTTAGGAAACAATAAGTCATAGGAAGCTTGGGGTATCCCTTCCTTTGATAACCTTCTTCTCATAGCGCCCTAACACTTTGATCCTATCGGCAGGGATTACCCAAGTCACTTCTTCATAGACATACTTGTTCTGCTTGACTTGCTGACCACCAACATGCAAAGTTGCATTCGCATGAGCTTCGACAAAGACGAACAGCTTCACGATCTTTAAATCCTCCATCCACTTGATTCTCTTCAAGTTGGTTTGAATCTACGCGAGTCGGTGGGCTGCTATGTAGTATATACCACTTGATTCTCTCGTCCATCCCCGTTTCGCATGCAGGGGTGAAGGATTATAAATGCGGTCTAGAATATTCATCATGCCTAGCCTCTGACAATAATCCAAAGCACGCATTGTAGTCATGAACATGACGTGGAACACCAAGAACTTGCTCCATGCTGGATGGTTTAGGACCTCCCCATGAAGAGTTCTTGCTGAAATTGAGGTCCTACTCCATAGCCATGGCTGCCCACAAGTGCATGCCTTCAAATCTTGCTTGTAGTCTTCTTCCCATTCTTCTTGATGGCTGAAATCTTGAGCAATGTTGAAGAGGGACTCCCGGGGACCAAGGAGAAACCAAAATCTTTAGGATTTCTGAGCTTGATGCCAAGGTTCCATGGCTGCCATGGACTGCACTAGACCAGGGTTTCTTGAGTGCAAAAGGGGAGTCCAAGGGCTGAGGAAAATGTCTCTGATGCTACGCAAAAGACTTGCCAAGGGCCAGGGCTGAAACCAGGAAGGAGGGGAGGGTTGGGAGGGCTGCCCTGTAGGCCAGGAAGCAACCCTTTTTTTGCGCCGCAAATTTTGAGCTGCTCCTGGGGGCCACAAGCAGGGAAGACCAAGGGTGCTGATGTTCAATGTGCTCCTCCAACTGAGGGGGAGACCTTAGGACAAGCCAATCTTGCTGAGGAAGAGGAGGGGGAGCAGGATTTCTAAATTTTTTGGGTTGGAGCTTCAATGGCAGCTTGGGGAAAAGAGGAGAGAGAAGGTCTTCTTGAAAAGTAACTGAGTTTTTGGCCTTCTCTAACTGTGATATCCTTCTTTTTGCCCAAAACCCTAAAAAACTTGCATGAAAATTAGTGATGACCTGTCAAATTTGTCTGCCCGCCTCCAGATTTGTCCATGGTTCTTGGGAAAGCTCCAAGAAAGGCTGCCACAGTCTTCAAGAGGGCTGACAGCATGCCTGAGTACTCCTGTGTACCTGTGAAAGAGATGTAATAGGAGCTTTCTAACTGTGGGAAACTGTGAGAGCCCTAAATCTATGGGGAAAGAGAAGGATCAAGGACAAAGCTCTGATACCACTTGTAATGAAGGAGACCTAACTTTCCTAACTAAGGGGAAAGAGAGAGAGAGAAGGATTACAGAAGAAGAGGGAGAGGAGAGAGAAAGGCAAGAAGAAGAGAGAGAAAGAGGGAGAGAGGAAGAAGAAGAGGAAGCCATGGAATCTTGAGAAGGTGAAAAGAGAGTTTCTTGATAATTTCTGTGTGTTCCTCAAAATACCCTCTTACACCTTATATACCGTCAGTGTGACTGGTACGTTCCCATGCCATATTTCGGTGATCCCCGTTCATTACATAAATGATCCTATGCGTCCATGACACAATAGGAAGGTGATCAACCACCACCTAACTCATAATCCATACTAACCAACGACAGCCAAAATAGGATATGTCAGCAATCCCCCAAAGTAGCCCTAAGCTCATATTAGGAGGCAATTGTAAGAGCACCCCAAGACCATAATTGAAAAGGATATCCCCAACAAAAGCATAATAGGTCTGGGAATCTACAAAGAGATTCCACTATCACAGAATAAGATAGCAAGTCACTATCTCAAACATATGCATCATATCCCAAGCTACACAATGGTACATCTGCAGAATAGGATCCCTCACACTATAGGTCCCATTCAATTGATTGATCACTAGTTGCAAGTCACCTTTTACCAATAACCAACAGATACCACCACGCTGGGCTACATTTAGTTCCATGATTAAGGCCTTGTATTCTACCATGTTATTGGTAAAAGCAATTCCAAGATATGCTCCCATTTTCATAACAACACTATGCCAAGGATCTTTAATGACCACACCAACTATTACATGCTTAGTGAGCTCTCTAGAAGCTCCATCAAAATACAAAGTGTAGACCCAGTATTCATTGATAAACCACACCATACTAATCAACTCACTCGTGCTTATGATAATCAAAGTCGAGCTACGAGAGTGGATGTGTAATAGGTACAATCCCTCCTTCCTTGTTGAACTCAATAGGGACACTCATAAGAATCCTTTGACAATGGTGGTAGTAGACCTTAATATCCCACGTAAAAGATCCGTCTTTCCACTCAATAACATGATAACCTTTACTCCACCATATCACTTGACCTTGGTGGTAAATTTGCTTTAAATACAGAAGGTCAAGATAAGGAATAATTCTTCCCATTGATTGTCTTGGTACCTACTGCAAGTTAAAGCTGAATCCTAACGGACCTGCACAGGCACTAAGCCCAACATTAGCCCTTACATGTAGTAAGCTTATTAAAATTTATCTTATTTTTTTACTCTACCCCCTGCAAGTTTGCTAAAAGGGTTGTAGAGCCATTCTTCGATATATTGACATTTTTAAACGGCCCATCCCATCTGGATTCTAGTTTATCAAGAAATAGCTCACAATGAGTATCATAGTATATCACCAAATTGACCCTTCACAAATTTATATTTCTTAGTCTAAAGCTCATGAAGCACTTTCATTCTCTTATTTCTTATATTTTGATGTAATAGAGCTTGTAATCAAATTTTATCAAGATGTGCAATAGAAATGAATCTTTCCTGCAATGCTTTTGTCTCACCCAATGAATGATTGAGAGAAAATCACATAGTGGGCAACTCTATTTCCAATGGTAAGACACATTCTTTCCCATAGACCAACTTGAACGAGGTGTGGCATGTAGCTCTCTTATATGTTGTATTATAAGTCCAAACTCCCATATACACTTTCTTATCCTAATCTCACTTACTTTCAAACACTATCTTGGATAAGATCCCTACAAGATGTTTATTCATACTCTTAACCATTTTCTTGCAGATTATATGGGTTGGTTTTATTGTGTTTAATCTTCAAAGCTTTTGTTAAGACTACAATAACCTTATTCAAAAAATGTGTCCGTTGGTTAGACACTAACTCCCTAGGTTGACCAAAATGACAAATAATTTGTTCCATAATAAAATTGGCCATCTCCTTACCATTATCCTTTATCATTGCTCAAGGTTCAAACCACTTTGAAAAGTAGTCCGTCGCTACAATGATATAATACTTTTGCATAGTTGATGAAGGGTGTATTGGTCCAACAAAATAAATACCCCATTTTTCAAAGGGTAACATAACTAAAATACAATTCAGCGGGGCCACATACAATTCTCCCCAGCATTGTGTCTTTGACAGACATCACTGCACTTAACATAATTGAAAGCATCTTGAAAAATGGTCGGCCACCAATATCTAGCACCACGTAGAGCTTTTTGGGCAGTGAGCCGTCCAAAAAAATGTCCCCCACATGCTCAATCATGGCATTCCTCAAGAATAAATGGTACCTCATCAAGTACTACTACACATCGGCAATAAATCTCATCCATACCTTTCCAATATAAGACATCCGCTATAATCAAAAAGTGTAGTGCTTACTACTTAATCTTTCTCTTCTCAAACTTTGAAGGACCAATCCTAACCTCTCCTGTAGATAGATAATGCATTATAGCTACATACAAGGAAGGGATGGAAGCTGTATCAATTTTGAATAAACCGTCGATGTTGGTTCCTTCAACCAGAATTTCCTTTGGCTCCCCAAAATCCACAAGACATTCCACAATTCCCTATAGCTTTGGTGGCTTACTTCTAATCTCATAATCAAACTCCTAGAAAGTGATTAACCACTTTGCTAAACTTTCAAGTGGCTGCAATTTGTTCATCAATAGTCTAAGTCCTTCTACCTTCGTAAAAAATACCACCTTCTCATAGAGAATATAGTGCCTAAATTTCTTTGTCGCAAAAACCATTCCAAGGCACAATCTCTCCATAAAAGTATAATTAATTTCATATATCCCCAATTTACAGCTAGCAAAGGTAATTGGATGATACCATTTCTCTTTCCAAATTTAGGCTAAACAGTAATTGATACTATGCATTGTTGCTGCTGAAAACATATAGAAGACCTCACCACATTTGGGTGCTTTTAGGACTAGTGATTTTGCTAGTTCGTGCTTCACATCCTCAAAAGATACCTGACAAGCTTCACTCCAATTAAACAAATAGTTAAAAGATAACATGTTTGACAATGGCAACTTTTCTTCTACCAATGCATTGATAAATCTCCGATAATATCACATTGATGATAGAAAGCTATGTACCTCTTTTAGAGTATGTGTCGGGCTCATAGCGACTGTAACCTTTATCTTTTTAGGATCAGTTTTACGATCCCCGGCTGAGCTAACCACATGGCCCAATAACAATCCATAGGGCACCCCCAAGATGCACTTTCATGGATTAAGAGCAACATAGAACTACATGCAATGCTCAAAACATTTCCTTAAAAGAGTCAACTATCTATCCCTTATGGTAGCTGCCCCAAGATCATCAATAAAAACTTTTAACTCCTCTAAGGAGATGTCACCAAAAGTCTTATCAATTGTTCATTGCCAAGAACCAAGCACACTGCATAACCCAAAGGCTATCACATGATATGCAAAGGTTCCAAATACAATAATAAGCGTCTTTTTTAGCTTATCTTCCTCTGCAATAGCCATTTTCTTGTATCCAACAAAGCTATCCATAAATGAATATATTTCCCTATCCCCTAATTGATCTAAAATATTATCAATGAATCTCATTAAGCTCTCTAAAATCTATACAAAATCAAATTTGATTACTATTATTCTTCCTGATAATGACTCGTGAATACTACTCTATGTATTGCACCGAAAATATCCGACTAGCTTTCCATAATTTTCTCAATTCCTCAAATAGCTTGTCCCTTACTTTGAAAGGCATACACCTTGCTTTTTGTCATACAAGGTGGCTACCTTCCTTTAGGGGAATGGTATAGACATCCAAGTTGGGAGGAATACCTCTCAGCTCATCATAATTCCAAGCAAAGATGTCGTGGAATTCTTGAATCAAGGACACATAGCCCTCCCTTCCTTTGAAACTGAGCATGGACCCTAATTTAATTGGTTGTGAGTCATTCATCATCCCAAGGTCCAACTCAATTGTGTATGTGTCTCTTATCCTATCATGAGTCTCTATCGGTTCATTTAATGTTACCTAATAGATATCCTTTGTAGTGGACCCCTCTTTGCATTAATCACTTGATGACATCTCACTAGCAAATGGATCCTCTAATGTATCTAACTCTAACGAAGATAAAGGAACGCTCTCACTTTGAGGAGATTCAGGGCAGGCATCCACTACTACACCTCTGGCACCTCTACCAAAGATCAACAGACCAGTGGGTATATCAACCTGATAGTCCGCTTGTAAGATCCATATCCTACCTAGTAATATTAATAGCTAGGCCACCCTACGAAAGTGATAACCCTAAAGTCCAAAATGTATTTCACATTAGCAATAGTCACATGGACTTTAGTGATGCAACCTTTAGGTTGTCTTCAACTATCATCAACCATTCAGAGAATCACGAAGGCATCCTTTTGGATTTCTAATGTTGGGGGTAAAGGCGCCTCCGTCGTGCCGCCCCGTGTATTACTACACTGACAGTACCCGCCACTGCACACTGCAGGTGGCGGGCGCCCGTCACGTTACTTTATTCTTTATTCTTTTAGTGACAGTTTGAATAAAGGAAGGCCCGGTCACACATTGTGATTGTTGGAGTTCCCATTTCTTGTCTCTCTCTTTATTGCTCTTGCTCTCCCGCCATAGCTCGCGTGCAAGCTTCGATCCTTCTCACCTTTCAACTGGTATCAAAGCTTGGCATTCTCTTGCTCGAGCTCGACTCGGTGCTTCTCTACCTTCGCATCAACTCCCTTTACAAGGGCAGCCATGGCTTCAAACCCTTGAAGCTTATTCCCCTCATATTGTGCCTTACACCTATCAAGGCTCAAAGAGGCTTGTCATAGGCCTTTGATAGGCCCTTCTTGAGCCCCCCATTACCCCCTTTTCAGCCCATGTGGAGCAGCAGCAAGTTCAGCACCAACAGGGCAGATTGCATCATTTTTTTCCAGGCTGTGAGCACTCATCTACTTCAGCTCCACACTTGGCCATTGCTTCTTGCTCTCTACCTTGATCAAGAGGGCTATAGACTTCATGTTTGATGTCATTCAAGCTTTGGACATTGGTCTTGATCATTCGGGGCTGATTTCTTCAGATTTGGAACTGTCATAAACTGTCATAATAGGCTGAAAACAGGGTAGCACCATTGGCATTAGCATTTGTTGCTTATACTCCATTCCGGTTGTGCTATTTGATGCCCGTATGCGGTCTACATGATGCCTAGTGCCTTGGGAATGTATGCACATGATTATGCCATGATTTTGGCTTGAAATATTGGCTGATTTGGGACTGTTATTTACTATTATACAGTGCTGGAAATAGGGCAACCACACTTGGCATTGGCATTTGATGCTTATGCTCTACTCCGGTTACCTTATTTGATGCCCGTATGCGGTCTACTTCCTACTCGGATGTATTGGGGATGTATGAATTTGGTTTGACCATGATTTTGGCTTGAATTCGGGGCTGAAATCTACTGTTTAGAACAGTAAATACATGCTGGAATAATAGTGGGCTGAAGGTACTTTACAGGCTTTGGCACTTACCTACCGATACTGGATGTATGCTTTGAGCTTTGGCATGATGTCTCTGACATTTGGGGACGGCTTGGAGCATATGTATGAGATTATGGGATGCTTTTGAGCTTCGCATTAGCTCCATCTTCACTGGCATTTGGACCGACTTGGCATGCTCGTGGACCGCCTATGCCTCATGTCTCTGCGTGATAGTTAGGCTTTTGCATTACATGCTTTGGTTCGTGACATATGCTATTTGGTTCGTGTATGCCATACCGACATTTGGAGCTTGGATTTGGATGTATTTGAGCATTCCCGGCTTACTTGATCACTGATCTTGGTTGCTATTTGGATGTCATTGAGTTGACCGAGAGCTTATTTGGGCTTATGTATTGCTTCATGGTTAATGCGACCGGTGCTTCATGTATGTCATGCTCTCTTGGATGCGCTTGATGCATTAACAGGGTCACTTATCACTGGTGCTTTCTCTTGGGTTGTTTGAGCTTCTGAGCTCGATTTGTATGCCTTTTGTGCCAGTGGGAGCATTTTACATGCTTGCTTGACCTTTGACAGTTGCATGCTATTGGAGCACTTACATGTATTTGGAGTAGTTTATGTCTTGAGCAGCTACATACGCATTGAGACTTTGGGATCATACTCCGATCTTTATGGATATGCTTTGATGTACTCTTGGTTCACAGGATGCTTATGAGCTGAGTCTCATATTTGGATCTTTCTCTTTGAGCAGACACCTATTTGTGTCAGGTTTTGGTAGTTACAAGAACACTTTGTCTAGAGTGTCTGGGAGTGTGCCTTTCAGTGGCAGATGTTATTTTGATATGCTTCGGTGTTGAGATCATGTTTTTTTCACTGTCATTGGCCTTGCTTATGTCCGTTTCATGCCGGCTTTGGACCTAGCATTGTTTGCTTGACATTGGATCCTATTTGGGACAGTTTGCTCTCTAGACTGCATACATGCAATTTATTACAGCAAGCAGTTATTGGTGGACTGAGGTGTACTTTTCATGCTGAAATATCCTGATTTGGTGTACCGCACCTAGTACTAAGTGGGCAGCGACTTTTGGCACACTTTGCTCGCCCTTTGGACCCCGTTTTGGTCATTTTTGGGCAGTTTCTACAGTAAAACAACAAGCAATTTTGGACTGTTTGGGCATTTCCAGCCTGCATAATGGCATCATCTTCGCATGATAGTGCCATCTTTAACATTACAAAGTTGGATGGTACCAACTACTCTTACTGGAAGAGTCAAATTTGGCAGGTCTTGGTGCAGAAATCTCAGATTAAGCCACTTCGGTTGAGTGGGGAGCAGCTTGAAACTATGGACAATGACGACTGGCTTGAACTTGATGAGCTATGCAAGTCCACAATTGTATTGTCTCTCACTGAACAGGTACATTATAATGTATTTGAGGAAGCATAGAGTGCATGGGATCTATGGAATAAGATCAAGAATCTTTATGATAAGAAAAGTCCGGCAAGTCAGATGTACTGGTTGAAGCAGCTTATGGATCTGCGCATGAAGGATAATGCGACTATGTCTGCTCACTTGAGCCAGTTCCATGCTATACTAAAGAACCTGACTTCGCAGGATATCACCTTTGGAGAGGAAGTAACTCCTCTTTTCTTGCTTGGGACTCTGAATGAGTCATGGGATGTTTTCCGTACTGCTCTTTGTGCCTCTAGTGCTACTCTAAAATTGGCAGATGTTGAGAGTGCTCTTCTTCAGGAAGAGGTGAATTGCAAAAACTTGGATGCCTCTCGTGGTAGTCATGCTTTGACAGTTAGAGGCAGGAATGATAGGTATGACCGTGGTAATGGCCAAGGCCGTGACTCGCAGAAGGGTCGGTCTAAATCTCGTGGAAAGTCGCTTAGTAAGTCGCGTGGGCGCAACGCTAATGTCACCTGTCATCATTGTGGGAAAAAGGGCCATATTAGACCACAGTGTCATGAGTTACGCAATGAGAAGCGCAAGGATAAGGGCAAAGAGAAAGTGCAGGAGAAGTCCTCTGATCGCAGCATAGTACCTGCGAAGTCCAGCGTCAAGATTGAAGAAATTAATGTCATGCAGACCAAGGATTCCGATGGTAGTGATGAGTTTATACTTGCAGCTAGTTCTTCTGATGCTTCACACTTGACTGAGACATCTAGTATGTATGCACAGTGCTGGTTATTGGATTCAGGAGCATCCTTCCATGTGACGCCTTACCGTAAGTGGTTCCACTCTTACCGCACTATATCTGGTTCAGTCAGACTTGGAGACGACAGGTCTCTTGACATTGTGGGCATGGGTGATATTCAGTTGCAATTTTCCACTGGCAGTTCATTTTTTCTTAGGGACGTACGTCATGTACCTGCACTTACGCGCAGTCTTATGTCTGCAGGACAGTTGGATGATGCAGGATTTCATGTATGTTTTGGGGATTCTGCCTGGAAGATTACCAAAGGCAGACTTGTGCTTGCTAGAGGCACCAAGGCTGGCAGCCTCTATCCTCTTGTTGTATCTAGGTCTTCTATAGACCATGTTTTGGCAATGGGCTCTATCCCACATGTATCACTTTGGCATGCCCGTTTGGGGCATATGTCTTTGAAGGGAATGAAAATGTTATCTGGTTTGCAGTATCTTCCGCCTTTGGACTATGCACGTTTTGACTCATGTGATCATTGTCTGTATGGTAAGCAGAATAGGTCTACGCATAAGAAATCGGGTAGGCCATGCATGAGTGAGCCCTTGGCTTTGGTGCATTCAGATGTTTGTGGGCCCATGCCGTGTATATCTATGGGTGGCGCGAAGTACTTTGTTACCTTCATTGATGATTTTTCTAGGAAAGTGTGGGCTTATCCCATAAAACAAAAGTCCGATGTCTTGGCAATCTTTCAGCGTTGGCTTGCTCTTGTTGAGAACCAGACTGGGTATAGACTGAAATGCCTTAGGACAGATAATGGGGGAGAATATGTCTCGCATGCTTTTGAGCAATTTTGTGATGACAGGGGTATTAAGCGTCAGTTGACCGCCCCTTACACCCCACCCCAAAATAGTTTGGCTGAGCGCATGAACAGGACTATTCAGGAGCGTGTGCGCTCTATGCTTAGCCATGCAGGCCTACCCCAGAGTTTTTGGGCTGAGGCAGTTAGTACGGCAGTGCATGTCATAAACCAATCGCCTTCCAGTGGATTGGATTTCCAGGTTGCAGAGGAAGTTTGGGCTGGTAAGCCACCCTCTTATGCGCATCTCCGTGTCTTTGGATGTGAGGCATTCTGCCATGTGCCCAAGGACAAGAGGAGTAAATTGGATCCAAAGAGCATTAAATGCATATTCCTTGGCTATGGTGAGTCAGGAGAGATGGGCTATCGCCTATGGGATCCGCGGGTGCGGAAAATAGTACGCAGCCATGATGTCATCTTCCATGAAGACAAGATGCACAGGCAGCCTGAGAAGGTGGTTGAGATTCGCAAAGTGATCTTTCAAGAGGAGCCTAGAGCTCCAGCACAGCCAGTAGTACAGCCTGCAGCAGTTCCTCCACAGGACCAGGGTGTTGGACAGGCAGTTAGACAGGCAGCAAAGCCTGCGGTGAGACGGTCTGCTAGAGACAAACGTCCACCTGACAGATTTCAGCACTCTATGCATTATGTTTTGGTTATAGATGCAGGAGAGCCTTTCACTTATGATGAGGCTATGCGCAGGGGTGACAGTCACTCCTAGGAGAGGGCTATGCAGTTTGAGATAGACTCCCTGCATAAGAATGAGACTTGGGATTTGGTTGCCTTGCCTAAGGGCAAGAAGGCTTTGCCATGCAAGTGGGTGTACAAGCTGAAAAGTACCCTTGGACACCCCAAGCCGGCATACAAGGCTAGATTGGTAGCAAAGGGTTTTAAGCAGGAACATGGTGTGGACTTTGATGAGGTCTTCTCTCCTGTGGTTAAGATGACCACCTTGCGCTTAGTCTTGGCTTTGGTTGCACAGCTTGACTTAGATCTATATCAGATGGATGTCAAGACGACTTTTCTACATGGGGACTTGCATGATGAGATCTATATGGATCAGCCTAAGGGCTTTGCAGAACCTGGCAGGGAGCACCTACTGTGCAAGTTGAAGAAGAGCTTGTATGGCTTGAAGCAGGCACCTAGGGAATGGTATCATAAGTTTGATGCCTTTATGTGATCACAGGGCTACAGCAGGAGTGCTATGGATCCGTGTCTTTACACGAAGAAAGCCCGTGATGGCAGTTTGCTTATCTTGGTACTCTATGTTGATGATATGCTGATAGTAGGGAAAGCTCATGATGAGCTAGATGCTCTTAAATTTCAGCTGAAGAAGAGCTTTGAGATGAAGGATTTGGGATAGGCCTCACATATACTTGGGATGCGCATTAAGCGCGATAGGCATTAGGGACTTTTGTATCTCTCACAACGGGAGTACATTCATAAAGTCCTTGAGCGCTTCCGCATGCAGGATGTAAAGCCTATTGGCTGTCCATTACCTTCTTATGTGAAGATATCACAGGCTGATTGTCCGCAGACAGATGAGCAGAGGGCTGAGATGGCCAAGTTCCCTTATGCTTCAGCCGTGGGCAGTTTAATGTATGCCATGATAGCCACTCGTCCAGATATTGCGCATGCAGTTGGTGTTGTGGCACGCTATATGGCTACACCTAGCAGCAGACATTGGGATGCCGTGAAGGGTATCATGAGGTACCTGAAGGGCACAGCAGATATGTGTATTTGCTCTGGCAGCCAGGATACAGGGGTCGTGGGGTACACTGACTCCGATTATGCAGGACATGCAGATAGTAGGAAGTCCACTTCTGGCTATGTATTCACCTATGTTGGAGGGGCTGTCTCTTGGATGTCCAGGGTTCAGAAGTGTATGGCTTTGTCTACCACTGAGGCCGAGTATGTTGCAGCCACTGAGGCTTGCAAGGAAGCCATATGGTTAGGCCATCTAGTTGCTGACCTTGGGATTGATGCTACACCTACACTGCATTCAGATTCTATGAGTGCCATTCAGTTGGCTAAGAATCCAGTCTTCCATGCGAAGACGAAACACATTGAGGTGAGGTATCACTTCATACGTGGTGTCATGGAGGACACGTCTGTTGACCTTGTCAAGATCTCCACTAACGAGAATCCTGCAGATCTACTCACGAAGAGCCTCACTACTGAGCGCTTTGCCTTCCTCAGGAGGTTGATGGGCGTTGGATGAGATGTCACCTTTCCTCATCCCTTGTACCTATGTACATTTGTACTGTCTTTTCTTTTTTCTTTTCTCTCTCACTAGGGCAGATTCGCCTTTAAGTGGGAGGTTGTTGGGGGTAAAGGCGCCTCCGCCGTGCCGCCTCTTTATTCTTTTAGTGACAGTTTGAATAAAGGAAGGCCCGGTCACACATTGTGACTGTTGGAGTTCCCATTTCTTGTCTCTCTCTTTCTTGCTCTTGCTCTCCTGCCATAGCTTGCGTGCAAGCTTCGATCCTTCTCACCTTTCATCTAACCCTAGCATCTCCATCAAATTTGAACTCATAATGTTGACGGAGGATCCCATCAATTCCAAACTCATAATGTTGATGGAGGATCCCCTATCTACAATAGCATGTTCTCCTAGTATGCCATCAACATATGCTACTACCCTTGGACAATGCTTTTCAGCAGCATGCTCAAACCAATCATCTCCTACCCACACTATGCCCAAGGGCTCAATGATATACCTAGTGCACATAATCTTCTTAAGCTCTTTATGCACTCCTGGGGATAACTTGATCAACTACAGGAGATTTACATCCGGCTTAATCTCTCAAAGAGAACTTGCTAAATCAAATTCATGATAGTTAGTAATAACTCTCTTCTCCCATCATACCATTCTTTCCTTTGACCTTTGAACAGGCTTTGGTGTCTCTTTCTTGGCTTTTCCCTTCTTCTTTGGAAATTCCTTATCCTTCTTGGGGTCACCTTTATTATCAATGGCTTTTAAAGGTCTGGCTTCCATGTTAGGATTAAGGACTTGCATCCCCATATCATCTTTCTTAGAATTTCCCTTGATAGGTTTTACTTTGTCTTTTTCACCGTCTTTACCCTTTTAACCTCTTGTAATAACCTGTAGATTAGAAGCTTCAGTACCATTAACATGTATAGCTTCAATAAATCTGACTCCATTGCCACTAGTTAGCTCCTCTACAATAGCTTTCCCTATTTAGAGTATTTGTTTTGATCCCTCATCTTGTTGGAGGTTATTCCCTTGTGCTCAATGATTGACTGGACTTGGCTCTTTACTTCCTTGCTAGAGAGAGCTAATCTTGCTCCAATAGGTACTAGAAAAGTGGTCAAACTTGCCCCATATGTCACATTTAACATTTGAACACTTCCTAGGAAAATGTTGGCTGCCACACCACTTACAAATGAATCTTGAGGGAGACACCCTCTTTAGAGCCTCAACTCCCTATCAAATTATGTTGCTTCTTAAGGAAATTGTCATCAACAACTATTTCTTGTATTGTTTAGTTATCATGTCAATATAGTATTTCATCAAATCCTTAACTTCGCTAAGGACATTTGAGGCACTTGACTCATAACCATGATCATCTCTACATGTTGTTCCATTGGCCTAACCACTTGATTAGGAATTGGCTACTAATTCCCTAGAACAACATTAGAATTTGTCATTTAGCTTCCAACATTTGGTGGAGCCATCTAATTGACCATAGGCATGATCACACTAGGAGGAACTGGCAACATGGGCACATTCTGAATCATCCTTCCTCTCCCATTGGAAGTACTCATGGGTGTTCCTTAACCTCCATTTGTTAATGCCAAAGTATTTACAGCACACCTAGTTTGAGTTTCGAATTCGCTCTAGAGGTATAGGTTGCTCATAATTGCGACTCTACCTCCTTTGCTTGTGTAATAGCCATATCAATGTCGGAAAGAGCAACACTATTGAACTACACCTAGGTATTAAAGTCTAGCCCATGAAAAAAATATTCGAGTTGAGCAACAGTAGCATTGGAATGGGAATATAAGTCTATAACTTACGAAATACTTCCTTCAGTTTCTTGGCATAGCCTCGAACATTCTCGTGAGGTTCTTGACATGTTATATTGAGAACACGTAATCAACTAACCTCTCCTTTTAGGGGAAAAGTCTCTTCGAAAAGTTGCAAATAATAAATCAATCATTGTTATGGTTCCACATTCTAGGTTGTGATACCATACTGCAGCATCCTTTCAGAGTCATATTAAAGAACACCATCAACTGTCCTTTATCTTGGATTCGACAGTTGAACATCAACTTTTGAAACTCATTGATATGAAGTTCTACATCTTCCTCTGTTAACCCATTTAAAATGGGTAGAGGAAATCCCAAGGCTGGCAAGTTGGGTGTTCCTATTGGGATTGCAATGGGTCACACCATTACAATCGAACTCACTAAGGGTCCCTAAACTATGGAAACTATTACCCCACTCGAAGTGGGCTGACCAATGGGAGAGGGGAAGTACTAGAACTTCCTCCTCCTCCTAACAGACTACTTGCGGGACTAGGGCTACTAAAACCTTGCCCTTGTAGGGATATCAAACCACTCCATTGATGAGGAGAATATCTCCTAATAATCTCAACTTGCCAATGAGCCTATTCAGCTCTTTTTTGCTTCTAAAGCTCAGCTTGATAGTCTTTTGGATCTATTTCACTACCTTTTGGCATACACTAATAAAATCAACCCTATCAACCAAGATTTAGGCATTGCCACTTATTAACAACTTCGGAACACACCACCTACTGAGACCTAAAATAGGCTTGATACTGGCTCTAATGCTCTAGCGGGCCTCTATGCTTAACCGAAACACCCCATGGCTCTCAGTGGCCACGAGCATCTAGAGGGCTACACACTGATCTAACCAAATAAGCATTTGTATGGCTTGTTGTCCACTAGATAATCCTTCTCAAAATCCTCATAGGGAGCACCTATACATATTGGTGTTATACACCACGTAAAATAGACATAGGGAGCACCCCTTGGCTAATTGTCGTAGCCCCTCCATGGCTCTCCTATACCTCGAGGGGAGTGGCCCTGAGATGCATCATGAACACATAAAGCATGTACGATACATTATCCTCTCTTTAAATCAATTGTTCCACGAGATAAAAGATAATCCTTACTGCACATTCCCCAAAGGAGATGAGTAACTAACCCTATGGCTTGGGATACCTCACTCTCAACGTGAGTCAATGTTTATGAAGACAATTGCCATGCATCCAAGATGATACCATGTGTTGAATGCAATGCAACTGTGAATGATTCATAGTGCTCAACCATCTTATTCATTTAAAAGAGCATTGTGATAGTGCAAATTTCTTTTCATGCTTTCACTCTAAACGTAATTACTGCATTGCATAGGGTTAGTATTGAGCATGCTTGTGCTACAAAACCCTTTAATTCTCAAAACACACCTATCCTATATGCAACATGCATTAAAAAAGTCATATTTAGCATGTAATCATTACTTATTATCCCCTCCTCTCCCTACCGTTCAAGGTTGTGTATTTGGTGGTCACTATAGAAAGTGTTTTGATGTATTTTTATTCATAAAGAGTGATATATACTCTATATATACTCACTTTAACATAAAGATAGGACTAAACCTCATGCCTTAGCCCTACCATACATCCACAAACACATATATTATTTTTCTCTATTTTTAAAGCGCAAAAGATTTTTTTTAATTTTTTCTATTTTTCTCATTTGTTTATCAATAAATACTGATATTTCCTAATTTTCTAATGTGACTTGATTAAACTTGCTAAGAAATATTTCCATTCCTCATTTCATCCCATGAGAACACCATTGACACATCAAAATTCCCAAAATCCATGATTTGCCTTAAAATCACAATTTTACGAGTTTTGCATGTTTATTAAAAAAATTAGTAAATAACTAATTCTTGCAGATTTTCTTAATGTTTCTCATACAAAAAATCATTGACAATCAAGAGCCACCACTTTCAACCATTTACAATCAAGATTTATCATAAAACAATGAAATTTATCACTTACTCATAAAATCGTGCTTTATCTCACACATATTTCGTATTTGAAAAGCCTCTCATGCTCATTAAGAGTTGTTAATGCTCATCCAAACATTGATCTATGATTCATTATGACTCGGCATCATCTTCCAATCGAAATCTCTCAAATCAGTCCACCCCCTTCTCTCATAAATTGAACCATAGAAACATGCATCGAGAGAAGAGAGAGGGAGGAGAGAGAAATACTTATTTTTGGAGATCTCCAACTTGGCAACCATTTCGTGCAAGACAACAAGCAAATCAGAGCAAAAATTTTCATGAATTCCATTGCATTGATCAGATTGGTGCCTTGCTTTTAGGGCCCCAATACCCTCTCTCTCAAATAGTCAAGGAATGGCATCATCTGCTTAGCCATCACGAAAAAAAATCCCCCCTCCCCACATGATTCATTTTGGGCCAAGGGGCCCCCTAAGGGTCATGACCCTTCAAAGCTTGGCCCAATTTTAGCCTTTTAAATTTTCAAAGTTAGTTTCTCCCCTCTCTAGCACTCGAAAAATCCTACACATTCGGCTTGAGGTCCTAAACAGCCTAGAAGTTGTCTTACTTTGATCTAGTAGTTAAAAAAATTATGGAAAATCTGTAACCATTGCAATAGTCAAAATTTACATTCATGTCATCCACAGTTACTTAAAATCGTCAAATCCACGTCTTCCGCTTCTATCGGGCTTTGAATTCCACTTAAAATTTGCATCATTCCAGACCTTTCCAGCATGTCCTAGGCATTTAAATTCTGCTCTCATGAGGCTTGTCCTTCTACTCCTGATGGTCTTCTTCTTCTTTTGCTTCTTCATGTCCATGGTTTCCTTCTTCGTTTAGAGCTGTAGAATAGGCCTTTTGATACCTTTTTCTGGCATGACAAAACTTTTCAACATCTCCACTCCTTTTGCAGAAATCACAAACTAGCTAGTCCTTTTTGCCTTTGTACTTGTTATACTGACATACAACACTTGTTCATCCTTAGAGGTACTTGGCTCTTCTTTATTTTTTATCTTTTTTTCCTCTTCTAACAAAGAGGCTTGAATTTCAACAAGTTTAGGATTTGGCATGTTGATTAAAGTAGCAGAGACATTATCATAATTTGAAGGTATACTTTTTAACAAAACACCAATGCATACATATTTGTCCATTTTAATGTTGATCCTTGCAAGCTAGGTTAAGAGCCTTTCCTTGTAATTATGTAATTCATATGTGTTGCAAGAGATGTGTTAGATTTCATGTCCAGTTTGAAAAATTCAACTAATAACCCATACTTTGAAGACTTTGACTATGAAGACTTTGACTATGCAACAAACAAAGTATCCAATCTTCTCCAAGTATCATGGGACGTATCACAGGTATCCACATGGTGGATATAGCTGTCATCCTATTCAAGATTTATGATGGCTTGAGCCTTGTCATCACTTTTCTACCAAGCAAGTGTAAGCGTTGCATTGCAGAGCTTCTTTTCTTGTCCACTAGTGATGGCATGTAGGCCCTTCTTCATCAGGATAAGCTAAATGTGTGTTTGCTAGGTATGAAACCCGACTCCTTTGAAAGTTACATGTCAGAGAGTCTTTGCCCATGCTAGAGTGAGTGGAATAGTAGCAAATTAGCACCAAAATTCTCATAAATGAGTTGAATTTGGTTATATTAAGAGACACAAGCAATGGTAGTAATAAATAGAATCAAGAGATACTAGTTGAATTGAATTGATGAGATTGAATCCTTTAAATATTCATAGATCTTCCCCTCCTTGCTAGTTTGATGGGAAAATATTGCTAGAAACTTACTAGATCAATTGATTAGAGTGGCAAGAACGTGGTTCAAGTGGTAGGAGTGAGAAAATGTAGTGTTTTATGAGTTTCAACCCAAATGGCTATGGCTTCTTGTTTAGGGTTTCAAGACAAGGGCCTAATTTTTTACTTATTGTGTAGTAGCTCATAGAGATGAACATTTTGAAAATTCTTTGAGTGGGAGAGAGCTTAGGTATAGAGATTCCAAACACCTATGATCTCTGTAGGAATCGTGTTGTGTGTAGGGAAAGCAGGCCATACGAATGAGTGCAAGCGTAGAATAGGTAGCGATGATGAATTTGTGCAATGCTAGGCTCAGAGTAGGGAAATGTTGATGTTCGATAGGAACTTGTCCCCTTAAGTAGAGAAAGAGGTCCACAAAAGGAATTTTAGTGAGATATGTCTTGGTTTGAGAGATATGAAAGGTCCAAGCAAGGAAGGTGTAGTCTGGTTATGGCTCCCATGAAGGTAGGGAGTGTAGATGAAGTTGGAGATGAAGTCAACCACTTGGACTGTGCTGGATAGAGATGAAAAGGAGCTAAGAGAAGAGATTCTAGAGTTTTTGACCTCCATCTCTCTTCTTATGTTCTTGAGTGAGCTTCCTTTTGTGTGTATAGTGTGTGTTTGGCACTGCAGCTCTAGCAAGTCCCCCCACCATGCAATTCTTAACAATAACAGTTTGTACAATTGCTATCTTAACAACTGGACTAAAGGTTTCCTCATAATCAAGCCCATTCTGGTGGGCATATCCTTTCACTACCAATTTGGCTTTACACCTCTCTACTGAGCCATCAGACTTACATTTTACTTTATAGACCCACTTGCATCCAATAGGCACTTTTCCCTCAGGCAACTCAACCAAATCTCATGTTCTATTTTTCAACAAAGCCTTATATTCATCATCCATAGCCTTGCATCAGTCCTCATCCTTAACTGTTTCTGCAAAAGATCTAGGCTCTTTGTATTTCTACACCTCTTTCATGTATGCATAATGTTTCACCAAGTATCTAGTGTAGGTAAGCATATCCCCATTCTTTCTTTCTCTCTGCAATCTCCACAATGGAGGTGAACTAGATTCTACTCTCTCATGAGGCGGTACATATCTTTCCTTAACTCTAGGTGTAACCATTGCACGTATACAAAATGCATTGTGTCAAGACTCTTAGAAGAGTCATAACCTAAAGCCAATGGACCTGTAATATCATCAAAGACCTTCTCTTTTCCTTTATCTCTCCCCCTCACAAACATATCCATGTTAGTTGGATGGAGACCCATGGCTATGTAGCCTGCTTGTCCAAGGACTCACAACGCTAGATGCATCTTGAGTAGGTCCACTGATAGAAAAAGTATACGGCTGTTCATTTTTACCATATGTGCCATGTGAAGTGTCATCATATATTGGAGACTTCTTAGCACCATAACAAGATGCTAACTCATCAAATACAACATCACCATTGAGTATTATCTCTCGTGTAGTTGGAACAATACACTTATATGCCTTTCTTTCCTATATGTATCCAATGAAAACACACTTCACTACTTTAGGGTCAAGTTTCTTCCATTTGTCATCTGGAACATGAGCATAGGTAATACTACCAAATACTTTCAAATGTTGAATGTCAGGCTTGTAGCCATACAACTGCTCATAAGGTGTCTGATGGGACTTAAAATGGGTCGGCACTAGCCACAAACCTCATGCACACACGAGACACACCCACCACATGGCCTCACAGGCTAGGTGTGTCTAAGATTCACTCTACACTAAATGCTAATGTCAATTCTTCTTTCGTATTAGGTCATAGTCCAATGTTTACCATCCCTTCTCCTCAGAGGGAGATCCCATAACATATAGGCATAATATCTCGTAGCACAAACATAGGGAAGCACCTCTCCACTAACTGTCATGGCTCCACTGCGACTCTCCTATACCTCGGGGATTGGCCCCAAGATGTGTCCCTCCAACATAAAGTACACATGATACAAGCTCCACTCTTTATTTTGAACATATTCCAGGAGATACCATGTGTCCTTACCAAACAATTTCCAAAAACGATCGACTAGCCTACAGATTAGGTTATCTCACACACTCAAGCATAGGTCATCATAACGAAAAATAGGTGTTATGCATCCAATTCTTCATATTGCGACACCATGGTTGATATGCACATGCAAAAGTGGATGATCCTAATGTGCTCAAACATAATTTTCAATCAGAAATGGGGCATGCACAACCATGCTTTCCAATGCTCATTTACTAACTCATTGCGGTGATGTAAGAATAGCACCGAGACAATGCTCATGCGACTATCCTCTTAATTAAAATACTACGAACCCTATATCATGATATGCATCAGCAAAATCAGCAATAAACAGCTTCCAAATTGCATCATTCAAACACCCCATCCCCTACTTTTAGGTAGTGCTTTCGTTGCATAGGTGTAGGGGTTCATTTTGTCATATTTTGATGTATGAAAAGTGATAAATCACGAACTTTGAAAAAGAGATAGGGAAAACTGAGGCTAAAACTCATGCTCCACCACTACCATACATTCACAAACACTTGTTATATTTTTTCTTATTTTAGTGAAGCGTATTTCTATTTTTTCCCTTATTTTTCCTTTTTTTTAAGTATATATTTTTCCCTTATTTTTCCTTATTTTTTAGTATTTATTTGATAATAATTACTATTATTTTTTTATTTTCCTTATATCAATCATTTTAGCATACTAAAATTAAATTTTATTTTCTATTTTCCCCATAGGAACACATTTTACCCACCCGAAACGACAAAACCATCATTTTACCCTTAAAAATCGCATTTCAGGTTTTGCGGGATTTAAATAGCGCATGTAAATCATTATGAAATCAGAATTTTCTGATAGACAACAATTCAACATGATGCAAGCAACACTCAAACAATTTTTCATCGCATAAAAACATTATTTCCATCATAAAATATCAAAAAACCTTCATTTCCTTCATAAAAAATAGTCATATCATGTTTCTATGAAACCCGAGACACATTGAATGACTGCGTGACCAGACAGAGCCTCCATTGCTCTCAATTCCATGCTACACATCAAGATTCAGAATCTCCACTAATCTCTATCATCATTTACTTCAATCTTCTTCCCGATTCTTGTTGGGGGTAAAGGCGCCTCTGCCTAGCCGCCCGTGTATTACTACACTGACAGTCACCGCCACTGCACACTGCAGGTGGCGGGCGCCCATCATCGTCACTTTATTCTTTATTCTTTTAGTGACAGTTTGAATAAAGGAAGGCCCAGTCACACATTGTGACTGTTGGAGTTCCCATTTCTAGTCTCTCCCTTTCTTGCTCTTGCTCTCCCGCCATAGCTCTCGAGTCCAACCTTCGATCCGTCGGTCCCTTTCAACTGGTATCAGAGCTTTGCTTTCTAACTCTTGAGCTTGGTTCGTGGAATTCTCAGCATCCCATCGACTCCCTACTTGCATTGGGTCTCCTTCACGATAGCCATATCCGACTCCTTCGAGCTTCCATCACTCCCCAGCTTCCCGAGCACCTTCCCGGCATTGTTGGGCACCTTTAGGGCATTACATAAGAGGTATTTGATCATTTTCTTCAGGGTTTACTTCAGTTCTTAGGTCTCACAGGCTCTAAACAAGTTATGGGCAGCCATAGCTCACACCTCTTGGAGCTTCCTTCACCTGGATCTTGCTTCCAGCCTATCAAGGCTTGTTGAGGCTTGGTGTAGGCCTTCTTTAGCCCTCATTTGTGCCCCATTGTTGACACGTGGGACAACAGAATCCCCCAGCCAGCTCACGTTTTTTTTGTGCCTGCTTCAAAATCTGGCCCAAAAATCACTCTTTTTGTCATATCTCGGGCACCCGACTCAGGCAAGGTAAGAGTCTAAGTTGGGGTTTTGGCATGCTCCGGACGCGATGGTGATGTCGGATTTGCCAAATTTTGATGACAGAATCTTTTGCAATAGATTTCAGGTCTAAGACAGCCTGTATTTGTATGCCTATGCTTGTTTGGGCATGAGTACATAACCGTTTTGATGCCTATTGCATCCCGATTGATTGGGGGATTGAAGCTACATGTAATGCTATGATTTTGGCCTGATCTTGGGGCTGGAAATACATAGTTTATAATAGTAAATGCATGCTGAATACTCTTGGGCTGAAGCTATCTTTCATGCTTCGACATATGCCTATTGGTTCCGGATGTATGTCTTGGGTTATGCCATGATGTATTGATCATCGAGGGACGAATTTGAGCTTGTCATTGAGTCCTAACTATCTTAGTCGGGACATTCACTAGGATCTTGTTTATGGATTCCACCTAACTGTTAGCTTGAGGGTAGTATGGTGATGATTTCCTATGGATGATCAAGAATGTGGATAGAAAATGGGAAATCACTTCATTAATGAAGTGTGTGCCTTGGTCACTAACTAGCTCGATGGGACAACCGAATGGCCAGATTACTTGCTTCCAAGGAAACTTAGCGGTGGTCCTATCGTCATTCCTCCTAGTGTCCTGAGCTTCAGCCCATTTTGTGAGATAATCTATTGCTACAATGATGTGTCTGTGAGTATTGCGCTATGGGGCTGATTGGTCAATCTCCTACTTTTCAAAGGGTTGTCGTACTATTACAGAGGTCAACTCCATCTTGTCCTTACGGATGGGTACTTTGGTCCTTTCACATTCATTGCAATGCTTCACAAACTTAGTAGCATTGCAAAATAGGGTGGGCCACCATAGCTGAGATTGTAGCACCTTGCATGTTGTAGTGTCTCCGCTGAAGTGTCCTCCAGTAATTCCTCCATGTGCTTCAGCAAGCATCTCATACATTTTATGCTCACACATGTATCTTTGCAATAACCCCTCTTGTCCTAGTTTGTAGAGCTAGCCGACAATTAAGTGATAGGGCTAAATCTTAAGGATGTGGCGCTTTAGCCTATAGGTCTATCAGGAAATCCATACTCTAGGACTTGGACTATGTCATCTTTCTAATACGGCATTAGATTGGCCGCCTTGAAAAGGTCTCTCTCATTGGACACACAAAACAGGTGCACATCAGACAAGTGGTCTATGATGCCCCATCCACCAACGGCTTCTCCTATGGGTATGCGAGACATATGGCCTGCCATGTAATGTTTATTATCCTTGCATACAACCATAGAGAAGCCAAATTCTAGAAGCAGAAGCAACCACCTAGCTATGTGTCCTATAGTGCAAGGTTTATTCACTAGGTAAAGCAAGGCTTGATGGTCAACAAACAAGACAAAGGGCGTAGCCAAAAGATAATGATGAAACTTCTTTACAGTGAATAGCTTGGCTAGACCTTTCCTTTCCATTATGGAGTAATTCATCTCCATATATGTGAGTTGTCTGCTAGCAAAGCTCACATGATAATTGAGATTATGTTCACCAAGTTGACATAAAATAGCTCCCACTGTGAACTTTGATGCATCAATGTGCATGTGGAATGTTATGTTCCAATTTGGGACTCGTAGAATCGGTGCAGTAGTGCAAACCTTTTTTAGTTCCTCATAGGCACGTTGGCATTCCTCAGTCTAGTCAAATATGATTTGTTATTTGTAAAGGGGCCTAGCGATCAATGCATAATTCAAAACGAATTACTAATAGTATCTTATGTGTCCCAAGAAGCATTGAACTCCCTTATAGTTCATGGGTGGTGGTATATCCACAATGACTCTGACTTTACAGAAGTTGGTGGAAATGTTGTTCTTAGACTTAGACACCACGTGCCCCTAGGATACATCCATGCTTCACCTAGAACTGACATTTCAAGGGGTTCAAGGAGAGGCTATATAGCCTACACCGCTCAAGGACTATGTGAAGTTTGTCTAGGTGTTCCCTCCAACTAGACTGAATGCATAGATCATCAACAAACACCTCCACTTCTTGTCTAAGCATGTCTTTGAAGATGGTACACGTGAGGCACTGGGGCCATTTGTCAGCCCAAATGGCATGTGTATGTAGGCAAACATGCCTCATTCCATTGCAAATGTTGTCTTATGCATATTGTCGAGGTGTACTGCACCTAGTTATAACATGAGAAGCCGTCCAGGAAACAGTAGGCCTCTTTTTCCACCACTATTTTGAGCATGCGCTCCATGTAGGGCAGTGGTGGATAGTTATCTCTCTTCATTGCAACATTGACCTTTTTGTAGTTTACGCACACTCAAATCTTTTTGTTCTTCTTCAGGACAATCACTATGGGCGATACCTAGTCCATGTGTTCGATCTCATAGATGAATCTGGCATTCAACAACTTATTTGGATAGCATGTACGTGCTTGGTATTCATTAGGTGTGGCCACTACTTAATTAGTGTTGCATTAGGAATCATTGGGATATTATGTGTTATGACCCTTGGATCAACTCCTTTGAGTTTGTCAAAGGACCAAGAAAATACATATATGTACTCTGGTAGAAGAGCAATGAGATCATCCTCCTCTTGCTCAGTTAGGTCATTAGTTATGAACATGAGTCAAGACTTTTTCCTTTCCCCTGCCAAGTTGGCTTCCTTGACCTTAGCAGGCCCTTTGATAGGTTCATTTTCTTGTCCTTACCTCTTAGCTCCTAACAAGATCGCTACCTTGTTGCCCTTTTTGAACTTTGTGAAAGCACTTAGGTAGGTCTTGGGGCATCCGTTGTTCTTTGCCTTCCAATCCCCTTGGCTACTTTCTCTTGTCATCCTTCAACCGCCCGCGCCTTAGGTGGACTGGGAGGTCCTTTGGTGCATTTTGGCCTTAGGTGGTCGAGGCATTTCTGGGTCGCTCTCAGATATTACTTCCAACTCCGAGAGTCAAACTCAAATGCTTCGCTAGAAGGAGTTTCCCCTTTGGTTGCAACTTTGAGGCCGATTTTCTTTTAAGGAGTGATGTGGTGCTTGGTTGAACTAATCCAACTTTTTCATATTCTATCATCCATAGGTGGTCCGCGATCACATTTTGTTCTCAAGACTCCTCTTTTGATCCTAAAAGCATTGGCTTTCCATGGCTTGGATTTCACTCGTTTTTGTTCCAATCACTTGGCCGTCTATGTCATACTCTATTGTGTCAGCTTCTTCTCACTTTCCTTATTTGTAGGGTAGAAATTTTCATGCTCATCATCCAAATCATTATCTTCTGATTTCTCATCATCCCTTGGGCTTCTAGCCTCATCCCTCTTCTCGTCCATGATCAGTGCCCAATTGTACATCAGGTTTAAGTTGTGCACTTTGATCCTCCATTGCCACTTTGGCTCGTCCATAAGATCCTTAAGGGCTTTGAGATTAGCAGTTGGGTTACTTTTGCTAGCCCTCTTATTAAGTATTCAAGGGTCCCTTGGATGGAATGTGGAAAGGGATAGGTGTTGGTTGTCTACTAGAGCTCTTAGTCATCGTGCAAAGTGGTACTAATGGTGGGGCCCTACTCTTTGGTGGCAACTAACATTATGTGACTTTTTGGGACTTACCAGCTACCCTAGTAGCCTGCTTATAATCTTCCACTACATTTGAAAATGGAAGATCAATTGGTGGCTAGCACATGCATCCAATCCCACTGGTCCTCAAGGCAATGTATATACTTTGTTAATGGCCCATAGTAATTGCTGACTTGTGAGTCTCCTTTCAACATAGCAGAGATGGCATCTAGGTCAATCAAAGTGGTCTTCCAAGTATCCATCTTGATTCTCACACTCTTCGATATGTTTTCTAAGAATATCAGACCATTACCCCAATCTCCTATCACTCGTGCATTTCGCATCTAGGGCCACCCTAGCAGGATGTCGTAGTCTACTCCCTTCATGACTATGAAGTTCACTGAGAACTGGACTTCCACTATCTTCAAGGCCCAGTATTTTAGCACTCCAAATGGTCTAACCTTGATTCCATTAGCCAGCATGACATTAAACCTTGCGGTCTCCACAAGTGGGTTACCCCAAGCTTGTAGGACTACATGGCTGAGCACACTGACTCTAGCTCCCAGATCGACAATTCCCTTTTGTGTAGCATCTCCTAATGCATTGACACGCAAAACTACGTGTATCTTTGTGCCTTCCCAAAAGGCATTTACATGCAAAGACTTAAGCACTGAGCTCAAGGTTAAGCTTGGTATGTGCATTACCGCGTGATATTCAAGCACGCCAGTTGCTCAAAGCTCATCATGTCATCCTACCCACTGCTTCGACCCTTTCTATAACATTGTGTTTTGCCTAAGCAGCTCTCCCAAAGGTAGGGTCGCATGAGCTAATATCAACATTGTGAGCAAGTTGCCAACAACCTACTTTTTGTTAGGTAGTCTTCCCACCTATGGCATTGAAGCTTTGTCTATACGATGTTCCATGGGGTGTGGATGTGTCTCTTGATTTAAACTGAGTAGGTGAGACTGGTGTGCTAACACTAGAAAGCTCATCGATCTCATTTTTTATAATGGATTGCACATCCTTTAGGTGCACTTGGGATTCTCTCATTGACTCCTTGGCCTTATCAATCACTTCTAATTGGTGCCTTGGATCGAAAACCTTGGCACTTCTCTTTCTTGCTATCTTAGAAGTAGATGCCTCTACTTCAACGTCCGTGACTTACTTCTCCTTTGGTAACGTGGTGGCACTATTTGTCTTAATTGTAATCATTGTCTCAGTCCACTTTTTCCTTCTTCTACAGCTTCTCTTCCTATTTGAAGATGCATCAAGGTTGCTAGTTTCGGGTAATGAAATGCCCGTATGCTTTTCTTGTCCTCAGGTCATGGCATTCAGTAGAATCAATGTGGCTTCACCATCAAGTGTTTCAACTTTGAATAGTCCCAATGGTACAAATGGCACACTAGCAAAACTAGTAGAAGGTTTCTTCCCAGGGCATTTTGGTGTACAAGTGTGTGATCCCACACTCAAGGAATTTTGAGTCCATCTTTTCTTGGTTGGCTTGCTCCCTTTTAGGGCATTGAGATGATATGTGTCCTGGTGACCACATGTCCATGGGCTCCTAGTTCTATCCTCCTAGACCTCTACCTCTTCCCCTTCCCAACACCATCACCAGCATTGGTTTGAAATCCATTAAGATGGTATTACCCTCTTCGTCATATGATATGTAAGGGTTCATGTATGCTTTTTCCTTATTTGACTCCTCTATATAATGTATCAGAGCATCACTCGATGGGTATTAGAGCGGGTTTCAAGTTAGTAAGTCATTAGGCCACTGATTGAGTCATTCGAGTTTGACTTTTTGGCTCCCTCCACTTTCCCATGAATCTCTCACCTACCTCCCTAGCTACCCACCTTCAGTGGAAGACCTGAATCTCTCTTCTCGAGCCATTTCAACTCCTACTTTCTTCTGAAGATCTCTTCCCTTGCTCTAGGCGTTCCTCCCCATCACTTCAAAGTCCAACATTACTAAGTCTATGCTCCAGCATTGTGCTTGTAAGAGCTCGCAAGCCAGTTTGCGCCATCTATGATTCGTACCATCGATTCTGCCTATATGTGCAATGATGCCACCCACTACCATATAGGGCAATTGAAGCTATACAACTAAGCTATCTCTAACTCAGAGGGTTTGTCAAATGGTTATGTCTATGTGCTGCAATAAGAAAAAAACCAGTTGCTTTTGTCAAAATCCTGAAGAGGGCAGCCATAGCTATCAAGCTTCAAGCTCATGCTTCACTTCTTTCTTCTCTCACTCATGTGGCTCAAATCAAGTCACTAACTCTCTAATATAATCCAACACTCAATCTTTAGCAAGAATTCAAGTTATTTACCAGCAACGAGGGGAGATCTTGACAAGATTTGCAAGCATTTCAAGAAGATACAAGCACAGTGTCCATTGACACTCATCTAGTGTTTTAGCACTTATGTTATCTAACACAATCAGCCTTTCCCTTGATCAAATCTGAGTTTTTTGTGCTACTCCAGCATCAAATCAAGGAGGGGAAGACTCAAACTTGCAAGATCTTGAAGATCCCAAGTTCAAAGGGCATACTAAGTCACCAAATCACCTAGTATCTCTTGATACTAATCATTAGTGCTTCTTGGTACTTGTACTCGACTGAATTTTGAATTTTTTCGAGCTAATTTGCTGTTGATCTTGCAATCTCAAAATGGGCAAGGACTCACCCACATCCTGATTCAATGGTGTTGGATTTCATACATGGCAAACTAGGATCAAACTGATCCTAATGAAGAAAGGCTTATGGTCAATCATAAGTGGTCAAGAGAAGAAACCAAGGGAACTTGCAGTTTCAATCATATGGGATAAAAATGATGATAAGACTCAAGCTATTATCAAGCTTGAACTTGATGACAGCTAGATTCATGATGTTGATGATTATGAAAGCTCTTACGCGACATGAGATTGATTAGAAACCCTATTTGGAGCTCATTCAAAATCCTCCAAATATGGTTTACTGATTGAATTTTTTAGGCTCGACATGTAAAGTAATACCTCACTTGCAACTCATTTGAATTATATGGAAAGCTTAGAAACCCCATTTGGAGCTTATTCAAAATCCTCCAAATATGGTTTACTAATTGATTTTTTAGGCTTGACATGTAAAGTAATACCTCACTTGCAACTCATTTGAACTATATGGAAAGCTTGTTGACACAACTTCCAGGAATCAACTTGAAGATGGATGAAGACATTTGCATTGGAGTGCTTATCAAGAGTCTTCCACCTGAGTTTGATAATGTGTCTACCACATTAATCAACATGCCAAAGCCGAAGCTTGTGGACATCAAAGCCTCTCTCCTGGAAGAGGAAAAGAAGATCAAGAACAAGGGAGAAACAAGAATTCCAAGAGGAGACCAACAACTCCTCTATGTGAAAGGGAAGAAGAGCGTAGTCTATGAATTTTGTAAGAAAATTGGGCATATTGAGAAATTTTTCTATGCTAAGAAAAGGTCTCAAAGAGTATATCTTGCTACAATCAAAGAAGATGAAGACAACATTGAAGAAGAAGGAGAAGAAGAACCCCAAGAACAAAAGGATAGGACTCACCAATCCCTCTTTTGTAGCTCATTTTGTTATAGACTTTTTTAAGTTTAACATGTGGACTTGCCTAATGTGCCCATCATAAGCTCCTATACTCCTCATGTAACCTCTGCACACCATAGCCTCTACACACTTAATGAGACCTTGTAATAGCCTCTAGCTTTTATATGGTTGTCTTTTTTTCTTCCATGTCTACACTTAGCAAGGTTTTACTCATGACAGCCTATGTATACTCAGTGTCTTTCTTGGTTGTGATTGAGGAAGGGTGTTGAGAAATGTGCTATCACATCCACCATAGCCTCTTTGTATGGAACAAACAAGGCAGAGAAACATATTGCAAATAAAGCCCTAGACTAGGTCATTCATGCATGGTTTATTCAAACCATGGTTGGTGATTACCATGGTCCCTTTCCACTTTTCTCACCTACCAATACCACCTACTATAAGCCTATAAAAGGCACTCATCCCCGCACTCATCCAATCAGTCATTATCATTCAGTTGTGATTGCATTATGCTTAGATAATATTAGTTGTTCTTCTTTGTCAATGCTTTTGTCTCATTATGATTGTCTATTTGCTCATCACTGATCCTCCATAGCATGCATTCTCAATATTTTAACATTGGGTTTGGATCTATGCTCGATGGTTGACTAGACCTAGCTATTTACTCCCTTGTTGGAGAGAACTAATCTTGCTCCAATAGATACTAGCTAAGTGGCCAGACTTTCTGCATATATCACATTTAACATTTGGACAATTCCTAGGGAAATGTTGGCCACCACACCACTTACAGTTGAATCTTGAGGGGGCATCCTCTTTAGGGCGTCGACTCCCTATCAAATTATGTTGCTTCTTAGGAAAATTGACATCAACAACTATTTGCCTACAATGTTCGGTGATCATGTGATGGGACCTAAAATGGGTCAGCACTGGCTATGGCACTTGCCAGACCTCTAACATGCACAAGACAACCCCCCAGCCTCGCGGTCAGGAGCGTCTACAGGACACATTGCCCTGCCATTGTACATACATTTTGCATTTGTATCGTGTTTTGTAGTCCCACCCTTAACCTTCTCAGACTCCTCAGAGGGAGACCCTACACATTTTGGTGTAATTCACCACGTAGAACAACATAGGAGGCACCCCTCGCCTGATTGCCGTGGCCCCACTGCGACCCTCCTACACCTTGAGGATTGGCCCCTCGATGCGTCGCTAACACATATAACACATAGGAAATAGTCTCTACTCTTGGTACCAATATTATATCGTTCCAGGAATGTACCAATCTTCACTTGTCCCCTTGGATCCATCGTCTAGACCTACAACTTGGGTACCTCACTCTCTCCAGCGTGGGTCATTTATACTTCAATTAATTGTTATGCATGCCATGAATATATACCATGTGTATGATTCATGAAATGGTGTATGCTTTATTGTTCACAAACAATGATGGGTTAAAATTAGCTTATGTGTCATGCAAAAACAGCCCTTTTAATGAATTTTTGCTAATATGCAATGCTGCATCTTAGGAACCTAGCACCAAGGCAAACCTCATGGTGCTAGATCCATTATTTCAAAATAAACCGCATCCTAAATGTTATGCATAAAGAGAACAATTATACTTTGTATTATTTCAGCGCTTAAACCATTGTATAACATCATCCTCCCCCTCACCATTTAAATGTTGCTACGGTGCATAGGTGTAGAGGATTTTTATGCCATTTTTTGTATGTAAAAGCAATAAATACGCACTTTAACACAAAGGACAAGGGCCAAACTGAGGCTTAATCTCATGCTTCAGCCCCATCTGACATTCACATACATAGATCTTATTTTTCCATTTTTTTCTAACGCAAGAAATCCATTTTTTCCCATTTTTCTCTATTTTTCCTATTTTTTAATAGAAAATAAGTATTTTCTAGTTTTTTTCTGATGAATGATCATTTGAACTGAAACTCAACATTTTTCCTTATTTTATCCCATGTCCACTCATTTTTCCCACTCAAGATAAAAGAAACTATCAATTTTCATCAAAATTAGTATTTTTTTGGGTTTTGAAATTTTATAATTGATGTAAATCAATATGGATTCTACATAATAGTGATTGCAGCCCTCAAATATAATGCAAGGAACATTCAAATAAAATTTCAGCCCATGTGCACACCATTTAGACCATGAACGATAAAAAACAAGCAAAATTCTTTCATGAATAGAGCATACTGCCTTTTTGCGTGTTTCGAAATTTTTGAATATTTAATTGGGACTATGTATCGACCAACCAGCCATGGATTTCAACATAGATCTTCAGCCTTCAACCTCGTCAGCCTCTTGAAACAATCCGGTGCCTCTCGGACAAGCATCCATCTCCCGATTCCCTTCTTGATTCTTGCCACATTAAGTGCCTCTATGCAAGAGAGAGAAAGACTAGATCTGGATCTTTTTGTATAGTGCATCATTCCTCACGTGGTTTGGAGCAATCGGAGGCACAAAGAATCTTCATTCCACATCCAGGAGGGTTCATCTCCTTTTGCCCAATTAGAAAATGCTAAAAAATTGGGGAAATATGGGGTGCCGAAAAACTAATGCCCCTCCCTCCCCATGGCATTTCATTTCTTGAGTTTGTTTCAAGCTTAAGCTTTTAAATCCAAAATGTCTAGTTCATGCCTTTTTCTTTCACACTTCTGGCAAGGGGTTTTTTCAGTTTTGAGGGGGCAAATGACATCAGAATCGATATCCGTTTGGACGGGTGGTTCCGTGACGTTGAAATCTATGAAGCTGGGCTCCATCCCACTCTTCTCGGCTTCCAAATCTAGTAGCGGCTTCACAACCCCAAACCTTGTAGGGATTAAATGGGGGATCAAACGACCTCGGAATGGAGATCCGAGACTTGCATTGGATTCCTGATGTTGTTTTGTATCTAGGAAAACTCCGGCTCGGCCATCCGCCCCACCATTTGATTTCCATGAAAATAAGCACTAGCGCTTTAGGGACTTGCCGCTTAAAATCGTACTGATTGCCATCGCTGCCATTGACGAAGTCTATTTTTCTCTTGAAATTCAGAATTTTTGGCTATTTTTAAGCACTTCTTGGCATCAAAAATCATCTGTCATTGGCGACCATGGGATAGGGCGACTCAACGCATCAAATCCCACAAATAGATCTACACATAAACACAACCACAGATTGCATCAAGTTGATACAAAATAGATCCACAACAAAGCACAACACAGCTCTCATCCTACCCTGTGTCAAAACCAAGGCATGATTCCACGAGTAGGCCTAGCATAATCTGACAGAAAGTCTAAAGCTAGTCACTAACCAATTGCTACAACATAGCCAATATAAAAATAACTATCAAAGAGGTCATCCTAAGTGGTGGTCTGAACTACCTATCTAACTAAGAACAACTCAATAGGAGCTTCTACTAGGCGAGAACTCCTATAGCCTGATCAAGAAATAGTTTCTTTTAGCACATTGCTCTTTTAGCCTCTTATTTTCCATACTCGGGCATGTAAAAAGGAGGGAGCTGACCGTAGTGACCCAAGGAGAACAGGGCATCGGCCTTAGGTCCTATCTCAATACCCAAGAACCTACCAAGCCCTCGAAAGGCGACATTGAATCCTTTTCTAACGCTCGCTTTTATTTTTGCTCCAACCTTCTCTTATTCTTATTTTCAGCTAGATGCCACCCCTAGGAAGACAAGGCATCAGCCCCGGGTCTTGTCTCATCCCAAGGAACCTACCAAGCCTTCGCAAGGTGATAAACAATAGCTCAATGATTTTTATTTCTTTCCTTTTCTATTTTTATAGGGGTTAGAACCCCTTTTTACACACCTCCGTATATTCATATATTGTCTTTCATATATTTAGGGTTTTGCCTCTTTTCATCATTAATTTAGTAGGCTTCTCTAACTGCCTCACAACTAACAGGAACTCCTAGAACGGCCGTCTAGCAGGTCAACAGAACAAGGTCTTTTTACACTAGAATTGCCTGTTAAAATAGGTATTTCAATGCCTAACAATGCTTTTCCAGGATGGAATGACTACTCAGACCTCCCCCCAGACATACAGAGCCTAAACCTGGAACTTCATGCCTCGAGTGCCAGTCCCCAACAAACAAAAGAAAGTAACCCTTATACACACATATATCATTAATTGCTTAAGGGAAAAGACTCAGAAAGGGGACGAAACCACCTGGAATGGCCACAAGAAGCTCCTTCACAGTAAAGGCTCCCTCCAGCAACTTCATCAACCTGTATGATGCAATCACTACAACAAAAACCCATTAACTGTACCTGCACCAAACATACATGGGCCCTCTTGGCCTAAAGAAATAGCACATTTCACTTCAAACTAGCTGGCCCTCTTGGCCTAAAGAAATCAAACATTAAAACCTTAAAACAACTGGCCCTCTTGGCCTAAAGAAATCAAACAAACCAGCTCATATAGATCCCTCCTTGGAAGAAGGTAGATATATGAAAATATGCTCCATTCCAAGGGGAAAAATAAGGCTCTCAATCCTAAACTAAATGCATCAAGTTGTGACCCATACCTCCTGCATATATAGCAAGAGGCGTATGCATAACATGTCATCTGATCAACCTATGGGCCTAGGATAATAGTGGTAGATGGGTATTGACCACTCTTCGCATTACCCATATCAACCATCACTTGCCATATAACGCCTGGTCTGATAACATTCCCCACAAGCGACCAAGTCATGTCTCATTATCAAGAGCAACATCCGGACTGGACCACAGTTGAAGAAGAGGTCCTCTTCATAAGCAAAATTGGCTAATGAATCCGCAAACTGATTCCAATAACGTGGAATGAGCTGAAAAGATATGCTCTCAAATTCATCAAGTAGGGTTATAGCAGTGCGGTGATACATATGAAGGATGGGATTTCAGACTGTATATGTCCCATTGAGTTTATTTAAGATCAGTTGGGAATCCCCCTTTACCAACAACTGTCGAATACTATCTTTCTTGGCAATATCCAGTCCCATAATCAAGGCTTTATACTCTGCCATGTTGTTAGTGAATCCTAACCCAAGATAAATAGAGAATTTAATTGCAACCCTAAGTTGGGGATCTCGGATAACTACTCCAATACTCCCTTTTTTATTAGGCCCCCAAGACGCTCCATCAAAGTATAACCTATACGTCCATAATGGGTTTACACAGCCAACCATCAAGAACTCCCCTATTCATAATTATGATAGTCAAAATTCAACATATTTAGAGGATGAAATAACGGCTCCATCCCACCTTCTTCATTAAACTCAACAGGGATGCTTGTCAAAATTTGCAAACAGTGATGAACACAATATTAGTGAGTTTGAGAATCTCCCAATTCCCATTTTTTGAATGCTAAAAAGGTGGCACCCAGATAACGTGCTACTAAGTTTCTCAAAACTATATGATGTGACCTATCATTTTGAAAGCCCTTGAAAAAAGGAATCTATTGAGCTATAGAGCACTTGATTTGGAGTGATAGTGTTTAAGTTATGATAAATCCAAATATTTGACCACGTGTCCCAAACTTATGGGAAATTTCCATATTCCCCAATATGGTGTTGATGGCAAAAAACTTTGATCTCCCACACAAAGGCTCCATCTTCTTTCACAATCACTTTGTATCCCTTGCTCCACTAGAAAAGCTTCCTAGGATGATATCTTTGCGCGAGATATGGGTGCTCCAAATAAGGGATTAACCGTCCCATCAACTAGTTTAAGCTCTCCTACAGGTCTCAAATCAACCCCAGCATAGACCTGCAATGCATTTAGCACGTTAGCATATTCAGAAATAATAAGGTTTAATCTTATTAAGATTAACCTTATTATTAAATTCCACTCCCTGTAGATCAACTAATAAAGCTGTGAACTTATTTTTACCTAACCGAACTATCTTGTAAGGGCCATCCCATCTAGGTTCCAGCTTTCCTAGAGATAGCTCCCTACGTGCATTGTAGTATAGAACTAACTGCCCTTTCTTAAAGGTATATTTCTTCGCTTTTAGATCATGCAACCGCTTTATCCGATGCTTAGCCACTTCCTGGTGCAAGAGACTCTACAATTTAAGTTCATCCAAGTGGGCTATAGCCGTAAACCGCTCGAATAGGGCATCTCATCACCCAAAGAATGATTGATTGTGAATCTTATGGTCAGCAACTCAATTTGTAAGGGCAAGACACACTCCTCCCCATAAAGTAATTAAAATGCGGTATGGTTAATGGCTCGTTTGAACGTCATATTATACGCCCATATTGCCACATATAATTATGTATCCCAGTCCCACTTCTTTTCGGAGACTACTTTGGATAGGATACCCACAAGCTGCTTATTGGTACTTCCGACTTGTCCATTGGCTTGCAGAATATAGGGGGTTGTCTTGTTATGTTTAATTTTCCATGCTTGAGTCACGCTTTTAATCACCTTGTTCAAAAAATGAATTCCACGGTCCAATACTATTTCCTTTGGTGGACCAAAACGGCAGATGATTTGCTCAAGTAGGAAACTAGCAGTCTCTTTTGCATTGTCCTGCCTCATCGCCCGTGCTTCTAACCACTTTGTAAAGTAATCAATTGCTACTATAATGTATCTTTTCTGAGTAGTATACGATGGGGTAATAGGTCCCATGAAATCGATGCCCCACTTCTCAAATGGAAGGGTAGCCATAATCGGCATAAGTGGATGCTTCTTATTCTCTCTACTGTCATGTCTTTGACATGTATCACATCTCTTAACATAGTCAAATGAATCTTGGAAGATGGACAACCATCAATACCCAACTCTTAAAGCCTTCTGTGCCGTCAACCGCCCAGCAAAGTGCCCTCCACAAGCGGAGTCATGGCACTCTTCCAATATAAATGGAACTTCGTTAGGAATTACACATCGGCGATAGATATCATCAACACCCTGCCGAATTATAGTGTTCCTGCGATCAAGGAAAATTTCAATGCCTACTATTTAATTTTCCTCTTCTCAGATTTTGATAAAGTAGCTCTAGTCTCTCTTGTAGAAAGATAGTGTGTTATAGCAACATAGTAGGAGGGAATAGACATCGTATCAATCTTGAACAAAGTTTCCATATCACTTCCTTCAGTTGAGACCTCTTTTGGTTCTCCGAAATCCACAAGACACTCAACAATGCCCTATAGTTTCGACGGCTTGCTCTTAATCTTGTAATCGAATTCCTACAAAGTGATTAACCACTTTGCTAAATGATCAGGTGGCTGTAACTTATTCAACAACAATCGAAGCCTTCCGCCCTCGTATAAAAAACTACCTTCTCATATAGAATGTAGTGCCTATACTTTTTGGACGCAAATACCATCATAAGGCACAACTTCTCCATATAGGTGTAGTTAATTTCCGATATGCCCAACTTCCGACTAGCAAAAGCTATCGAATGGTACTAATTTTCCTCCCAAATTTGGGATAAGCAGCAGCTAATACTGTACATGGTTACTATTGAAAATATATAGAACATTTTGCCCCTTTTAAGTGCTTTTAAAACAGATGCTTTGGCAAGCTCTTGCTTCACATCATCAAAAGATACTTTGCAAGCATCACTCCATGCAAACTAGCAGTTAAAGGACAATAGATTTGTCAGTGGCAACGTTCTTTATGCCAAGGCATTGATAAACCTCCGATAATACCCTACTGATGATAGAAAGCTATGCACTTCCTTTGGAGTACGTGGCGGACTGCTTTGTTGGTCAGTTTTGATCATGAATTCAGATCCCATTAAATAATGTTTCCATTGACATAAGGCTTGTACTACGGCTAACAATTCCTTGTCATAGGTAGAATATTTAAGTTCAGATGGTTTGAGTTTATAACTAGAGTAAGCTATGGGATGAGAATCTTGCATAAGGATGGCTCCTATTCCAGATCCACTAGCATCAGTAACTACTAAGAAGAATGGTTTATTGAAGTCATGTAATTGTAATATAGGAGCATGAGTTAAAGCATGTTTCAGTAAATCAAAGGACTTTTGTTGATTGTCAAACCAGTTATACACAATACCCTTCTTTAAAAGTTTTGTCAAAGGTAATGCAAGTAATGAGAAATTCCTCACAAATTTTCTGTAAAAGCTAGCAAGACCTAGAAAAGAACGTAATTCATGCACATTTTTGGGTATGGGACAATTTAAGATTGTCTCTATCTTTTTAGGGTTGACTTTAATACCTTTTGATGAAATAATATGTCCTAGATATTCAATTTTTATTTGGAAAAATTCACTCTTTTCTGGATTAGCATATAATTGATTGTCTTTTAATAACTTAAAAACTAAAGACAAATGTTCATAATGCTCATTCTCATTTTTACTGAAAACTAATATGTCATCAAAGAAAACAATGTCACAATGCTGATGTTTCAGAAATATGCGATTCATCATACGACTGAATGTGGCTGGTGCATTAGTTAAACCAAAAAGGCATAACCAGAAATTCATAGTGTCCAAATTGTGTTCTAAATGTAGTTTTGAATATATCAGATTTGTCCAATCTTACTTGATGAATTCAGATTTAAGATCTATCTTACCGAATATGGCAGATCCTTGTAGCTTATCCATAAGATCATCTACCCTAGGAATCGGATATCTATTCTTAACAATATTTTTATTTAGGGCACGATAATCAATGCACATGCGATAGGTATTATTTTTCTACTTTACTAATAAGACAGGTGCACCAAATGGAGAACTACTAGGTCTAATTAATCCTCTGTTAAGCAATTCTTCTACTTGGTTTTGAATTTCTTTCTGTTCAATTTGGTTATGTCTATATGGTGCTTTACATGGTGGTTGTGTTCCAGGAATTAAATCTATCTTATGATCTTTAGGACGTGAAGGTGGTAATCCAAGTGGTAAATCAGCAGTAAAACAATCTTGAAATTGAGCAAGAAATTGTGTATGCCTAGGATGCATCTGTTTTTCTTTAGCTTGAATTTCATTCACCCATATTAAATAGGATTTGCTACTTTTACGTAATGCACGTTTAGCCTGAGTATGAGTAAGCAATGGAAATTTATTGGAAGCATGCATACAATGCAGTGTGATTTGTTTTCCTTGAAAATAAATTTTAATTCATGTGTAGAATAATCTATGTCAGGATTGTATTGATGACACCAAGGCATTCCTAAGATAATGTCACTAGACTGCAAGGGTACAACTAAGAAATTTCTTCGTTCAGTATAATCACCAATTTTAATTTCTAAATTATGCACCTCTTGTGTTCCATTATATCTCGTACTTGGAAATGTAGCCTTGATGCGATAATGTGTAGAAACAGTGTCTAAATTCAATTCTTTGACTAACTTTGCATAAATAAATTCATGTGTGCTCCCATCATCATGTAAAATAGTCTTTTCTTTACCATGCACAAAACATTTCATTGTTAATAAGAAATGGGGAGTTGGCATACCTGGCAAAGTATCAGAATTAGTACCAATGTCGTCATCGTCTTCCATAAAGTCCGGCATTTCCTCACGTTCTTCATCTTCTATTGCTCCCAGATAATTGATATGGACGGATGGCTTTTTAGATTGACAATTGGCTGCTAGATGTCCAGGTTGATGACATTTGTAACAAACTATGGGTTTCGCTTTGGATACATTATTGGTAATGGCAGGAAGTTTAGGAATGTTGGGATTTGAATGAAGAGATGGCTTAGGGTTTGGATTTGTGTTTGATGGTAAGGCAGGTGGTCGTGTCCAAGATTTACGGAATGAAGATGGAAGGAAACGACTTTGATTGAATCTTCCAAAATTTGAATTGAATTGTTTGGAACCATAATTACCATTAGTTGGAAATTGTTGTGGTCGCTTGTCTCATCTGCGAATTTTGTCTTCAGTGTCATGGGCCAAGGAAATTGCATCTTCAAGGGTTGTTGGCTTGAACATATTGACTTCCACATAGAAATGTCCAAGTAGGCTAGACATAAACTTACGTTTATGAGTTGCTTCAGGTACATCTTCGAGCATACGTAGTTGCAATAGAGCATTCCAGAAACGTTCAGTGTCTTGGGAAATAGGTTCGCGATCCCTTTGTTGTAGAAGATCCAATTGCTTGATGGCTTTTTCGTGGAATTGGGAAGGAAGGAAATTCTGCAAAAATTTCTTTTGGAAAGTTTCCCAAGTAGTGGGACAATCAACCCTTTTGCGGACCACAGTCCACCATAAGGATACTCGATCAACTAAATGGTTAGTGACACATTTAATTTTGTCTTTCTCAGCATATGTTTCTTCATGGAAGTAATCGTCCAATTGACTGATAAAAGCAAGAACAGTCTTTCCATCTCGTGATCCATTGAAAGTACAAAATTTGAAGTTTCTTTTACTTATCTTTGTTTCTTTCCCAATATATTGGGCTTCAAGTGTTGCATCGATGGTACATCGTATAAGATCTTCAAGTTGCGATCCATCTTGGTCGGTGGTAGATTGTTGCAGATTGGCCAATTGAGCTTGCAAAGCTTGTCATGCTCTTCGTTTCTCTTGTAGCTGCATCATAATCAAATCCAACTTTTGCTCCATTGTTGGTTCAGGTAAATCACCTTCAGCCATAAAATCTTCCATGTTTTGATCAGTCATCCTGCAAAATTCCAAAAGACCTCACACACTCTAAACCTTGTTAGCAGGATGAGCGTAGCTCAAAGGCAGGTTTACAAGGCTTGTATATATTTTTTAGTTTGGCTTTTATAGTATTTCTCCTTTACGATTGCGGAATTCGTTGTCACAACCGTCTTCCAAGAAAATAATTGTGCGTATAGTCTGCGTATTGATAATTGATTGTTGTAATCTGCTTCTGTCAGTTCACAGGTGTGAATAGGGGCTTCCAGAGAATAGTAAAGTGGGTTGTGTGTAACTAAATAAAAACTGCCGCTATTGTAGTTGTTGGAGATGACTTGTTAGAATCTAGTAACTTGAGGAACTTGGAGGATTTGAAACTTTAAGCTTTAGTGACTAAGCTTAATTTTTGAGAACCAGAGGACGTTTTCGGCGGAATCGATAGCGACCAGTTCATACTGCCGCCGCAGGCGGAATAAAACGACTAATGAAGCTTTTAATAAGCTTCTTTTTGAAGCTTATAAGCTTATTATGAAAGCTTGAAAGCTATGAAGTAAAATTCTTATCTGTTCTTCCACGACTTCTTGAAGGATCTATCTGCATGGTCCTCCACCTACTATAGAGGCTGGTCCCTCGCGATCTGAGTGTACAGCAGGGGGTTCTTGACTGCCAGGAACACGTTGGTATCGACCGTTTGCCACAAGAGTGACTGTAGAGCTTGATCATTCCACGAGCTCTGCCTTCGTGCGAGATGGTAAGCGATTGGAAGCTCTCGATCTCAGCTTCACTCTGATACCACTGGTGCACAGATCGGTCACCATATGCGCGCATAGTGAGCGTTAGAAGGTTCCCAAGAACAAAAGAACTCTACTTTTTACACAAAAACCAATGAAGAAAGCTTGCACGATATGAACAAGAGACCAATTGGGTGCAATCTCCCCCCATGCCTTGTGTGAGCGCTCCACAAAGCATGTATTTTATATATTATTCATCTTCAAGCTCAAGAAATAGCCCAATTTACAAAATAGCACGCTTTAGCTTTTGTGTTTGCTTTTGTGCCAGTAAAGAATTAAAGCTATTGGGCGCCCAAGAAGTCAAGCGGTACCCAAATACAATGTCCAATACAAATATTTAAATCGTGCGCCCATGCGCATACAAAAATAATAAATAAATATCAAACGCTTTAATAAATAAGCGCGACAAAATATAGGCGCCATGCCTAAGATACGCGCCCATAAAAAATTGATGATAATTTGAATACACGCTATCCTCCAATGCTTCCCACTGCCACCGCTGCTTGCTCTACACATCAACTGAAGCATTCACAATTGTTAGAAAAATAATACAATTAAACCGACAAAAGTGAATACCTAGCAGTCTTCAGCTACAAAAATAAATTGGTTAGAAATCAATCCTAACCTAAATTTATTACGAGTGCGCACTCTAAACTCATAAATGTTAATTAATTTAAATATGTATTTTACGGAATCACCCGTTATGGAATCACCCACTTACACATTAAATTAAAAAAGCGCCTGAAAAGGATAGGCGTCCCCATCGACTTTTCACACAAAGAATCCACCTTGTGTATGAGCCCTGGTAATAAAATTTTACGGAATCCACTGCAAAACCTCACGGAATCCACCGTGGAATATGCCTCCTGGCATCACTTACGGTGGCTGCCCCTAGGTCATCAGTGAATACTTTCAACTCCTCTAGGGAGATGTCACCAAAGGTCTTGTCGGCTGTTCTTTGCCATGAACCAGGTGCATTACATAATCCAAATGCCATCACATGGTACGCAAAGATATCGAAGACAGTGATAAATGTCGTTTTCAGCTTGTCTTGCTCAGCAATCGCCATTTGGTTATACCCTGCAAAGCAATCCATGAATGAATATATTTCCCTACCTACCAATTGATCCAAAATTTGGTCAATAAACAGCAACCGGTAGTAATCTTTAATAGTCTCTTTATTTAGCTCTCTAAATTCTACATAGAGACGGATTTAATTATTCTTCTTCTTTCTAATCACAACTAGTAAACACCATTCAGTATGCTGAATTGGGAAGATCAAATCCGCCTTCCACAACTTCTGAAGCTTCTCAAACAGCCCGTCCCTTAGTTCAAAAGGCATACTCCTTACTTTCTGACGTACAAGGCGGGTACCTTCCTTTATAGGAATGGTATGCACAGCCAGACTGGGAGGAATACCCCTAAGCTCCCAAGCGAAGATGTCATGAAACTCGTGAATCAGGGACACATAGTCCTCTCTCTCTTGCAAGCTGAGCATGGAAACTAATTTGATTGGCCGCAAATCATTAGGCATGCCAAGGTCCAACTCAATAAAGTCTGCATATCTTATTCGATCTTGAGGCTCTGTCGGCTCATTCAAGGTTATCTAATAAATATCCTCTATAGTGGACCCTTTTTTAGATCCATCGCTCGATGGCGTCTCACTACCAGATGGATCATCTACTGTTTTTAGTTCAATGTAGGATAATGGAGCTCTCTCATTCTGAGGAGACTCAGGGTAAGCATCCACTATGACACAATGGGCACCTTGACCTAGAATCACTCGACCAGCAGGTATATCGACTTGACAGTCTGTCCGTAGAATCCATGGCCTACCTAGCAAAACTCGATAGCTAGGACGTCTTGCAAACCTTATCACCCTAAAGTCTAGATAGCGTTCCACGCTTGCAATTGTAATGTGGACTTTAGTGATGCAACCTTCTGATTGTCTTAGACTATCATCAGCCATCCTAAGAAGTGTGGAGCCATCTTTTTGGATCTCTAGACCTAAGCTCTCCATCAAATCTAAACTCATGATATTGATGAAGGATCCAATGTCCACGATAGCGTGCTCCACTAATATTCCATCCACATATGCTGGAACCCTAGGGCAATGCTTTTCACCATGATCGAACCAATCTTCTCCCACTCTAGCTATACCCAAAGGTTCTATAATATACCCTATATGCAGGATTTTCTTGAATTCCTTGCATACCCCTAGAGACAGTTTAATCAATTGCAGGAGATTTACGTCTGGTTTAACTTTGCAAAGAGAACTTGCTAGGTCAAAGTCGTGCTAGTTAGCCAAGGTTCTCTTCTCACGCCAAACAATTCTCTCATTTGGTCTTTCAATCGGCTTTAGTGCCACTTTTTTAGCCTTTATCTTCTTTCTTGGCAATCCTTTATCCTTCTCGGGATCAACTTTACTACCAACAGGTCTTAAAGGTCCACCTTCCATATTAGGATTCAGGACTCGCTTTTCCCTAGCATCTTGCTCAGGTTTTCCCTCGACACATTTTACAATTCCTTTGTCACCCTCCTCTTCAATCTTTTAACCTCTTGTTATGGCTTGTAGATTAGAAGTTTCAACATCATTGACACATACGGCCTCAATAAGGTTGACTCCACTGCCATGAGGCAACTCCTGTACAGAGCCTTTCCTTGTTGCAGTATTTGTCTTGGTCCCTCATCTTGCTGGAGATTATTCCCTTGTGCACGATGGTTAATTGGACCTGGTTGTTTACTCCCTTGTTGGAAAGAAATGATCTTACTCCAACAGGTAGCAGCTAAGTGGCCTGGCTTTTGCCAAATATCGCATTTGACATTTGGGAAAATCCTGGGGAAATATTGGCCACCACACCACTTACAGCTGAATCTTGAGGGGGCGCCCTCTAGGGTGTTTACTCCCTATCAATTTCTGCTACTTCTTAATAAAATTGATATCCACAGCTATTTGTCTGTATTGTTCAGAAATTATATCGGTATAGTGCTTCATTATGTCCTTAACTTTGGCAAGGACATTAGAGGCACTCGACTCATAGCCGTGATCATCTATCTGTTGTCCCATTGGCCTAACCACTTGATTAGGAATTGGCTATTGACCTACTGGGACAACATTAGGATTTATTGTTTGGCTTCCACCACTTAGTGGGCCCATCTGACTAGCCGTGGACATAGTCATACTAGGAAGAGATGGTAACATAGACAAATTCGGCATGATACTCCCTTTCCCATTCACGTTTGACATGGAGTCCCCTTGACTCCCATTGGTCAAGGAAAATTTATTACCATTCCAATTTATCCTTGATGCATAAGCTACTTGCAAGCGCGGCTTTACTCCTTCTGCTTGGGTAATAGCAGTGTCAATGTCGGCCAAAGTGACACTACTAAGCTACACCTGGATATTAAAATCCAATCCATGTAGGAAATATTGCAACCGTGTAGCTGCTGGAATGGGAATATAAGTATTAACTTTGCAAAAAACTTTCTTTAGTTTCTTGGCATAGGCCTGGATATTCTCATTTGGCTCTTGGCGTGTTACATTCAAGACACGCAACCAATGCTGTCCACCCTTCTCAGGAGCAAACTCTCTACGGAAACCTGTAAAGAATAGTAAAGAATTGGGCACTGCTAGTTATGGTTTCAGATTCTAGACCATGATACCATAATGCCGCTCTTCCTTTTAACGTCATGTTGAAGAACATAATTAGGTGTCCTTCGTCTTGGATCTGATAGTTGAACATAAGGGTTTGGAACTCCTTAATATGAAGTTCTCCATCTTCTTCTGCTAACCCATGGAAAATTGGCAAAGGTGCTCCTAATGCAGGCAAATCCAGTGTGCCTGCTGGAATTGCGATGGGTTGTGCCATGGCTACAACCAGATTGACAACGGGAGTTTGTGTAGGTGCAACTACACCCCCACTTATTGTGGGTTGATTAACTAGAAGTAGGGAAGTACTAAGACTTCCACTTGCACTAGAAGAGCTACTCATAACACTTAGGTTACTAGAACCACTGCCACTTATGCGTAACGGGTTACTCCTTTGAGGAGAATAGCATCTTACAATCTCCAACCACCCTCTAGTCCTCTCAGCATGTCTGCATTTTGTATTTCAGCTTGACGGTCCTTGTCAGAGGACATAAATCGAATATTTGGTCCCTAAAAACCCTAGATTCGAGAACCACCACTTGTTGGTGGCTCCCGGTAGATGCACCACTGATAATACCTAAAATGGGCCTGCGCTGGCTATAGCACTAGTCGCACCTCTAACATGCGCAAGACAACCCCCCGACCTCACGGTCGAGAGCGTCTATAGGATACATTGCCCTGCCATTGTACGTACATTTTGCATTTGTATCATGCTTTGTAGTCCAACCCTTAACCTTCTCAGACTCCTTAGAGGGAGACCCTACACATTTTGGTGTAATTCACCACGTAGAAAAATATATGAGGCACCCCTTGTGACTGATTGCCGCGGTCCCACTACGATCCTCCTACACCTTGGGGATTGGCCCCTGGATGCGTCGCTAACACATATAACACATACGAAACAGACTCCGCTCTTGGTACCAATATTATATCGTTCCAAGAATGTACCAATCTTCACTTACTTGTCCCCTTGGACCAACCGTCTAGATCTATAGCTTGGGTACCTCACTCTCTCCAACGTGGGTCATTTATGCTTCAACCAATTGCTATGCATGCCAGAAATAGATACTATATGTATGATTCATGCAATGGTGTGTGCTTTATTGTGCACAAACAATTATGGTTTAAAATCAGCCTATGTGTCATCCAAAAACAACCCTTTTAATGAATTTTCACTAATATTCAATGCTGCATCGTAGGAACCTAGCACCAAGGCAAACCTTGTGCTACTAGATCCATTATTTCAAAATAAACCGCATCCTAAATGTTATGCATCAAGAAAACAATCAGACTTTGTATTATTTTAGCAATTAAACCATTGTATAACATCATTCTCCCGCTCACCATTTAAATATTGCCGTGGTGCCTAGGTGTAGAGGTCTTTTATGTCATTTTTTGTATGTAAAAGCAATAAATATGCACCTTAAAACAAAGGACAAGGGCAAAACTGAGGATTAACCTCATGCTTCAGCCCCATCTGACATTCACATACATAGATCTTTTTTTTCCATTTTTTTCCAACGCAAAAAATCCATTTTTCCCCATTTTTTTCTATTTTTTCTATTTATTCTTAATAGAAAATAGGTATTTTCTGGGTTTTTTCTGATGACTAATCATTTGAACTAAAACTTAGCATTTTTCCTTATTGTATCCCATGTCCACTCATTTTTTCCCACTCAAAATTAAAAAAACTATCAATTTCCATCAAAATTAGTGTTTTTTCAAGTTTTAAAATTTTATAATTGTTGTAAATCAATACGGGTTCTGCATAACAGTGATTACATCCCTCAAACATAATGCAAAGAACATTCAAATAGAATTTCAGCCCATGTGCACACCATTTAGACCATGAACGATAAAAACAAGCAAAATTCTTTCATAAAATAAAGCATACAGCCTTTTTGCATGTTTCGAGTTTTTTGAACATTTAATTGGGACTGTGTATCAACCAAGCAGCCATGGATTTCAGCATATATCTTCAACCTTCAACCTCCTTAGCTTGTTGGAATAATCTGGTGCCTCCCGGACAAGCATCCATCTCCCGATTCCCTTCTTGATTCTTGCCATATGAAGTGCCTCTATGCAGGAGAGAGAAAGAGGAGAGAGAAAGACTAGAACTGGATCTTTTTGCATAGTGCGTCATTCCTCACACGATCTGGAGCGATTGGAGGTGTAGAGAATCTTCATTCCAGAGCCAAGAGGGTTCCTCTCCATTTGCCCAATCAGAAAATGCTAAAAATTTGGGAAAAAATGGGGTGCCGAAAAACTAACACCGGCGTTTCATTTCTTGAGTTTGTTTCAAGCTTAAGCTTTTGATTCCAAAATATCTAGTTCATGCCTTCTGCTTTCACACTTTTGGCAAGTGGTTTTTTCAGTTTTGAGGGGACAAATGATATTGGAATCGAGATCCGTCTGGACGGGTGGCTCCGTGACGTTGAAATCTACAAAGTTGGGGCCCCTCCCACTCTTCCCGGCTTCAAGATCCATTAGCCACTTCACAACCCCGAACCTTTGCAAGGATTAAATGGGGGATCGAACGACCTCGGAATGGAGATCCGAGACTTGCATTGGATTCTTGATGTTGTTTTGCATCTAGGAAAACTCTAGCTCGGCCATCTGCCATCGTTTGATTTCCATGAAAATAAGCACTAGCACTTTAGGGACTTGCCACTTAAAATCGTCCTGTTGCCTTCGACGAAGTCTATTTTTCCCGTGAAATTTGAAATTTTTGGCTATTTTTAAGCACTTCTTGACATAAAAAATCATCTATCATCATGTCAATATAGTGCTTCACCATATCCTTAACTTTGCCAAGGATATTTAAGAGAGGCACTTGACTCATAGCCGCGATCGTCTAGATGTTGAACATTCTGGTGAGATTCTTGATGTGTTACATTGAGAACACGTAACCAGTACTGACCTCCCCTTTCAGGGGGCAACTCTCTTTGAAAGGCCACAAAGAATAAATCAATCGTAGTTATGGTTCCGAAATCTAGGCTATGATACCATACTACAACTTGTCCTTTCAGGGTCATATTAAAGAACATTATCAAGTGTCCTAGTTGAACGTTAACTTTTGGAATTCATTTATATGAAGTTATGCATCTTTCTCTACTAATCCATTAAAAATGGGTAGAGGAAATCCTAAGGCTACCAACATTCTTGTTGGGATTGCAATGGGTTGCGCCATGGTGACAATTGGATTCGCCAAAAGGATTTTAAATGATGGGAACTATAACCCACTCAAAGTGGGCTAACTAACTGGGAGTGGGAAAGTACCAGAATTTCCTCCTCCTCCTAGCGGTCTAAGTGTGGGCCTAGGGTTACTAAGACCCCTCCCTTGTAGAGATATCAGACCACTCCTTTGTGGAGAATATCTCCTAATAAATTTGACCTACCATCTAGCACCTTCAGCTCTTTCTTGCTTCTGAAGATATTCTTGATGGTCTTTTGGATCTATTCCACTACCTTTTTGCATACACTAATAAACTAGTCCCTATCAATCTAAATCCAGAGTCTGCCACTTATTAGCAGCTCCCGACAAACGCACCACCTGTCAGGACCTAAAACGGGCCTGACGCTGGCTCTATGGCACTAGCGGGGCCTTTGCTACACATCCAAACCACCCCACATGGCCTCACAGTTAGGAGAGTCTAAGGGGTATACTACCCTAACCTCTAATGTAGAACTTCGTGTTTCTATGGATTATAATCCAATAGATAAATCTTCGCACACTCCTCAGAAAAAGTCCCTACACATATCGGTGTAATACACCACATAAGCATAGAGAAAGGGAGTGCCCCTTGGCTCATTGCCATGGCCCCACTACCGCTCTTCTACACCTCGAGGATTGGCCCTAAGATGCACCATGAACACATAGAACATATTCGATACATGCTTCATTCATTTAATCGATGGATCTAGGAGATAATAGATAGTCCTCACTGAATATTCCCTAAGGAACAAACCATTAACCCTAAAGCTTAGGGTACCTCACCTCCTCAACGTATGTTATCGTTCATGAAAACAATTACTAGGCGTCCGAATGATACCATATGTTGCATGCAATGCAATTTTGTATGGTTTATAGTGCTCAAATATTTTCCTTATTCACAATCAATATTGTAAAGGTGCAAAACATTTCTTTTCATGCCTTCACTCTAAACGAGATTGCTGTGTTGCCTAGGGCCAACACTGAGCATGCTCATGCTATCGAACCCTCTTCACTTTAAATCACACATGTCCTATATGCCATGCATAAGAAAAACATTAGAATTTAGCGTATTATTAGCACTTAACAAGCCCCTTCTCCCTATCGCTTAAGATTATGCATTCGATGGTAGGTTTAGACAGCATTTTTAATGTATTTTTCCTTCAAAAAGATAGTAAGTACCCACTTTAACATATAGAGATAGAGTTGAATTGAGACTAAACCTCATGCTTCAGCCTTATCATACATTCACACACATAAATGTTTTTTTTTTCTATTTTTTAGATGCAAAAAACTTATTTTTTTATTTTTTATATATATTTATTGATAATCATTGATTTTTTTTAATTTATTTATTTGGAGTAATTGATATTACAGAGAATTATTTTCTATCCCATTCCATCCCATATGAACACCATATGCACGACAAAACCCCAAAACCGTATGATTTTCCTTAAAATTGTAATCTTGTAGATTTTGCATTTTTATAAAGAAATTATTAGATAACTAATTTTTCTTGATTTCCTTAACATTTTAGATCAATCATAGCATTGACAACCAAATGCAACCATTTCCAACCAAATTTTATTATAAAACAATAAAATCTATCACTTACACATAAAATCGTGCCTTAAAACGTATGTATCTCGTGATTGGAGTCACACAGATGCTTTTGAACGGTCAATGATGATCCTTCCAACCTCAATCTACACTTTTTTACACTCCAACATCATCTCACAATCAAAATATTTCATCTCAGCCCACCCCCTTCTCTTATAGAATCAACCATGGGAATACACAAGAAGAGGAGAGAGGAGAGAGAAAGACTGAAAATCAGCATTTTGATTTCTTGCATGATAATCTACATGTCCATAGTCAAATTGAAGCCCTTGATGCATAGATCAAAGATGTGCCATCATTCCTTGATGATCCCGACCTTTAAGAGCCACAAATTTCATGATTTTTTTGGTGCAAAATAATTTGCACCCCTCCCCTACTTCAATTTAGTTTTTTTTAGTTTGAGCTCTTTAATTAAGGCTTAAGAAATTTAAAATATCCAGTTTGAGTTTTAGGTTTCACACTGCATCAAGTGGTTTTTACTCGAAAACGGAGGCCCAGACGAGCTCTGATTCACAAACAAACTAGATAGCCGGCCTTCGTCATGCACTTTCTGGCTCGGATCACATAGCTACTTTATAATGCGAAACCTAGTGGGAATTAAATGGGGGGACAAATGGACTCCAATCAACAAACCGAGACTTGCGTTGCGTTTCTAGCATCGAACTCTATATGGGAAAACTCCAGCTCATCGATCAGCAACAGTTTCATTTTCCAAGAAAAATTAGTCTTTTACGCATCCTGTGTACTTTTCCACTTTAAAAACAGGTTCCAAATTCCATCTTTCAACATAATATCCTATTTTGGAGCTTCAATGTACCCTTCTCTCATACTAAAGATCCAATCTCTCAATCTACTATAGTAATAAATCAGGAAACCTCAAACAAGTCCTTAAAAATTTGTAACGTGCCTACCTAAATGAATATCAACAACACGTCTTTAAGTAGCCCTTTAAAAAGTAATCAAGATTATTGCTTCTAGAAACTGTTAGTATGATTGAAAACTTGTAACCTTGAACTACTTGAGTCTACCCCACATGAAAAGCTATACCTTTATCCTGAAAGGATTGACTTGAAAATGGGGACCTAATTTAATTCGATAGTCTCCTATCAACCATCTAGCATTAGCTTCTGAGGTGATTGCATTCCCATCATCTCTCCAATCTAAGCAAATCATTGTCACAATTAGTTCAAAGAGAGTAAGAAACAAGGAAAAGCAACGCATGTTGACTGCTCTGCCCATAGGATAGTCTCAACTCTAGTTCCCAAAAATGCCACTTATTGGGTTCTAATGATGTCATGCTAGGATAGTCAATGTTCAACTCTTTCTAGCCTTTCCTAACCTAATGTTTCAGTTATGATGGAAGCCTCTCGACTAAATGAGACCACCTCTCCATTGGAAAGACACATCACATATCTACTCACCCACTTTTCTCAAATGATTTCTTTAGTATTTAGTTTGATCTAGTATAATTTAGTTAGATATATAGAGATCAACTTCATTAATTAACCATTTTAAATCATGTTCATTCATGTAAATTAGGCACTAACATGAATATAATTTTGAACAATATTTTGAAAACAATTGCAAGCAAAGTATTTATTCGCACCTTCTTCAAGGTGTAATGTGATACCAGTGATTTATTCCTTACACCAAGACCCGTATTCAAGGTACATGGATATTCATGTCCAACTACCATGGATACGATCTAGCACTCCACCCTAGCTACTGTCGAGGCCCACTTGAAGAACTTATTCTATGCTTACAATGGTTAAGCTATTCCTCGATGCCCCAAGGATTTACATCCATAGCCCCGCTAATACCCTTCTAACCTCCTAGCATAATATCCTCCTTACAGAGGTATCTCTTTCATATGGGACCACTTTTAGTACCCAATGTGGACAAATCCAGTCTCTTGCTGAAGGGCTCCACCACTAGCCTTGGGGGAGACCTAGGGCATATCCAAGAATCCACCCATGTGGGCACAATATCTCTATTTTAAAATCCATAAACAAGACAATCAACCTATTTCCAACTAGGAAACCATCTCTTTTTCAAGCAACATGAATATCTTAGAAAATTTTATTAAAACCAAAACAGTTTCCTTTGAATATCCTATGAAAGAAGATAAAATCTACAACGTATTCTCCTTACAGTGCAATCAAGTAAAGTGATACATGATTATCTCCCTAGTGTTTAGGATGCAATAGTCCTCAAAGCCTCTTTATATTTTTCAAAGACCATAATCTCTTCTCTAAATGATGCAATGCTTTAGCATGCAACACTTGAACATGCACAAGAAAGGCATCTATCTTTACTTCTAGTAATTACATCCTTTGAGAGATAATCATGATTAGTTTCTAATGGACAATTCATTTTCATATTCTAAGGATGTTGTAAGCTATAGTTTCCTCTTAAATACACAATAGTTTAAGGATATTCAAGGATCTTGACTACATGAATAGAAACTACACTTTACCCTCGGTTGTTGTAAGTAGTAATTGTCAAGAATTGCGTGGTGAGGGGACTTACTTGAGTTATTGCGACAAACATATACCATACACAAGAAGAGAGATGGATGCCATAGAATTTTCTTGCTAGTTTTTCTTTTTCTTTCTCACACACTACAATGTACACATCCTATAGATAAGATATAACATAAAGAAAAGTGGCCTACTAAGTCAAACATTGCATAATTGACTGTTCTAATCAATTGGTACTATAACTATGCTAGTTGTGGGTAGGTGCAACAAACTAAATATAATAAGTGATAAGTTAGTGGCCATGTGAGGATCATAATAACCACTAATGTGATAAGTGTAGATGTGCATACCCATCTAACCAAGTAGTCCATTCTCAATGGCTTGCCATCTTAACACTACCCCTCAAGCTCAACTCTATATGTACAACAAAGAGCTACACAACATGTGATTCCAAAGACAACATTTATCAGAGTTGTTAAAGATATTTCTTATAGATTATCAAGGGTGTCCACTGAAGTTGGCATGCAAAAAAAGCCAGCTTGCAGTCATTCTTTGCCTTTAAGAGGCTGCTGAAGACTTTGTTATTGATTTTATAAACGATGCTTACATTGCTGCTACCCACGCTCATAGAGTGACTTTGATAAACAAATACTTTGGTATGGTTAGCAGAATCAAGTATGCAACTCTTCATTCAATGAAAAGCTTTTTGTCAAATGTAAATGTCATCAATGTTTTCATATTTATGGTTCGAAGCTTACAATTGTGGGAGGCAAGCAACTCATACAAGAGAAAGAGCATTCAGCTCTTTTTCCAACTATTTTACTATTTACTTTGAAATTATATTTTGGGAATGTATAGTCTAGCATCTCCAAGGTATCCCTTACATCTTTAAGATTCCAATTGGAAGTGATATTTACCTCCTTTTCTATAACTTGCACCTTATGTTTGAAGGGCATGCAATCTGTATTAGAATCCAAGGGAATCCAAATGCCTAGTTTAAGTTTGTATCTCCTATAATGAAAGCCCAAAGAAAGAGTTTTTCGTGCTATATTATAACACAGAGACAAGGATTGGGGGCATATAATACACCTCATGGTGTTGCCCTTATGGTCAACCTCTCTAGATTTCTAAAGCTTTCCTATAATGTTATCTAGTTCTACTTCTGCAAAATTTCTACTTAGCCAATATACTTTTGTTCTTTGTAAGTTTGCTATTTTGAAGCAACCCACAAAGATATGTAAGGGGATAAACCATGATAGGTGTATTCTTCTTGAGATCCTTCCAGCTCTCATGGACTTTTGAATATCTTGACATACTTTGAATTTAAAACTATGCATCATTGCCTTATCAGGAACCTCCCAAATTAGAGATGAGAGACTTGGCAATGGAAAATCCTCGATATGTCCATATGTACTCTCTTTAGACGGAACCACATATTGTGCATAATATATAAAAATTCTTCTCTCACTAAAAGAACCGATGGTCTCATCAGCACATATAATGTCTGTAAACACATTATGAATCGCATTGAAAGTTCCATTCAAACTCTCCATAGGTTGTCATTCAGTACTTGTTGATGGAAATATATCTACAACCAAGAATTTGATATTAATACTTGCTTAAATGAAAAAAAATATCACATATGTTATCAACTTAAGACTTACAATGTGTCTACTGGAAAACACATTGATTAGGAGACAAGTGCATATCATTAGCTATGTAAACATGTTTCACTTTGACTAACCACCCTTCATTCGTAATTTTGAAAGCAATGATATGCCCTTTCCAGTGATGTTTTATATCCTCTCTTTTTCTTCTTTTGACCTTGTGAGAGCCTTTGCAAGAGGGCAACGTGGCCACCCAATCATTTATGCAAAAGGTTTTGGGCTCCCAATTCTCATCTACTCCTTGGCTATAGATAGTGCAGGAGTTTATTAAATGAGATGGGCACCTTTTGGATGCCATACTTAGATTGAATTCACAGAGAAAAGCACTCACTGAGAAAGGTAAATGAGCAAAGAAAGAAGCTCACCAAAAAAGACGAATGAACAAAGAAGAAATATTGAAAAGACTAATGAAAATATATTGGGTGCGCCAAAGGCTCTCTACTTTCAAAAACTTCATTATTAACTTCACAACATCTTTATTATAACTGGTTTTGTCATATTTTATAAGTAAATAAGGACTTCGTGAGTACCAAAACATGTCAGAGTTTGGAGATTTTGGCTAAAAGAGAGGAGAGAAACACAAAGTTGACTCTATTATCTCCAAAAAGGAGGAGACAAGAATACCATATTCTTGCACAAGTGGCAAACTCTCTTTGGCCCTTTCCTTAATCCCGTGATTAAAAAAAGTGCATTTTTTGAAGCATTTTTTGTCCTAATGATTGGGTTCCTAGCTAATTGTATGATGCTCATGTTGTCACAAAGAATGACAACTAGTGCATATCTAAATCACCAATAACTTATGCAGCCACACACCTCACATACTTCCATACCAGCACCTCTATACTAAATCTTTTACCTAATAAAGCAACTGTATGTTGCTTGTTGCTACTCTAGATAACTACTGTACTACCAAGGGAAAACATGAATCCCCTACTAGATTTCTTGTTAGACATACTACCAGCCCAATTTGCAATATGTATCCAAATATATGTATATCCTTACTTACCTCATAAAATAGTCTATGATGCATAAACTAATCGACAAGGCCAATGGTATCTAGCCCAACGATAGCCATGTAAATCAAAATTCCTACTATCCTCCTAGACATGGGAGGGTCTTCTATCTCATCCCCAACCTCAGCACTCAACTTTGCATTTTACTCTAATGGTATTGAAAGAGGCTTATACGCTATCATATCAAACTTGGATAGCATATCTAAGCCATATATTATTATCACATTAGATCACCTTGTTAGATATCCTCAATGCTCCACCCTCGTAAGATGCCACAAATGATCCATGGTGCTCTACATTGTAAGGCCTCCATTATGAGGAGAAGCCATGACATTTGGTGGGTCCTAACTTGTATATTAGATGAGGTCTATGTGATTGGATGGCAAAAAGGTGGCCTTTTTGGCTCTAGCCTTTGAGTTACACAGAGTAGTTATACTAGTAGCAACTCGAGGCAAATGCATTGAGTTAGAAGGTGTGGGAGTTATCAAGAGCCCTATTTTGGGGTAGAGGGGCCACGAAAGTAGCCCTTGGCTAGGATGGGGATTTTGGGGCAGTGCCTCCAGCCTGATGGTAAAGGAAATATTCCCTGGCTAACTAGGAAGATTCATAATATAATTGTACATGTTGATTAGACTACCTTTCTGGGTTATAAAAGGAAGACCCCTCTAAAGCCATCGTTAATCTATCTTTCACCCAGTCAGAGTTCTTCTAGTTACCCTAAGCTCTTCACCTATCATATGTCTAGTTCACCATCTAAGATTCACATTAAAAGCACAGGTGGACAGAGCCATCTTTGTATCAATTCATTTGAAATTAAAGTAGCATTTGTTCCTCTGATAATCAAACTCTTGCAAAGTAATTAACCACTTTGCTAAACTGTCAGGCGACTACAACTTGTTTATCAATAGTCTAAGTCCTTCCGCCTTCGTAAAAAATACCACCTTCTCATTGAGAATATAGTGTTTGAAATTCTTTGTCGCAAAAACCATTCCAAGGCACAATTTCTCCATGTAATTATAGTTGACTTCGGATATCCCCAATTTACGACTAGCACAAGCTATTGAATGATACCATTTATCTTCGCAATGCATTGTTGCTGCTAAAAATACATAGAAAACCTCACCCCTTTTGGGTGCTTTTAGGATTAGCACTTTCACTAATTCCTGCTTCACATCCTCAAAGGATACTTCACAAGCTTTGCTCCAATTAAATAAATAGTTAAAAGGTAACAAGTTTGTCAATGTCAACATTCTTTTAGCCAATGCATTGATTAAACTTGGATAATATCCCACTAATGAGACAGAAAGTTGTCTACCTCTTTTGGAGTGTGTGGTGGACTCACAGCGACTATAACCCTTATCTTTCAAGGTCAGTCTCGCGATATGAGCTAAGCTAACCACGTGGCCTAGTAACAACCCATAGGGCACCCCAAAGATGCACTTTTGTGGATTAAGAGCAATGGAGAATTGTCTGCAACACTCAAAAAAATTCCTTAAAATAATTAGTTGCCTTTCCCTTGTGATGACTAGCCCAAGATCATCAATGAAAACTTTTTACTCCTTCAGGGAGATGTCACCAAAATTTTATCAGCCATACGTTGCCAAGACCTAGGCGCATTGCATAACCCAAAGGCCATCACATGATACGCAAAGGTACCGAAGGCAGTGATAAATGGCGTTTTCAACTTATCTTCCTTCGCAATAGCCATTTGGTCATATCTAGCAAAGCAATCCATAAACAAATAGATTTTCCTACCTGCTAATTGATCCAAAATATGATCAATAAATGGTAATGGATAGTAATCCTGATTGTCTACTTATTATTGGGCTCTCTAAAATCTACGCAAAGATGAATGTGATTAATCTTCCTATTCCTGATAACAACTAGTGAACATCACTTTGTGTGTTGAACAAAAAATATCAATGCAACTTTTTGCAGTTTTGTCAATTCCTCGAATAGACTATCCCTTAGTTTGAAAGGCATATGCCTTTCTTTTTGTTACACAGGGTAGCGAGTCTTCCTTTAAGGGAATGGTATTAATAGCCAGGATGGGGGGAAAGCCTCTCAACTCATCATAACTCCAAGTAAAGATGTCACTGAATTCTTGAATCAAGGACACATAGTCCTATCTTTCTTTCAGAAAAACTGAGCATGGACCCTAATTTAATTGGCTATGAATCATTCATCGTCTCAAGGTCTAGCTCAAGTATGTATGTATCTCTTATCATCTTCTGAGCCTCTATTGGCTCATTCAAAGTTACTTGATAGATGTCCTCTGTAGTGGAACCCTCGTTGGATTCATCACTTGATGATGCCATACTACTGGTTGCATCCTCCAACGTATCTATCTATTTAGAGTATAAAATAACTCTTTCACTCTATGGAGATTCAAGGTAGGCATTTACTACTACCCATCTAGCACCTCTACCAAAGATCAACTGACGACCAACAGGTATATCAACCTTACAGTGTGCCTGTAAGATCCATGGCCTACGTAACAATACTTGATAACTAGGCCGCCCTACAAACTTGATAACCATAAAGTCCAAAATGCATTCCACATTCACAACAGTCATGTGGACTTTAGTAATGCACTCTTTAGGTTGTCTTAAACTGTCATTAGCCATTTGGAGAATCATGGAGGCATCTTTTTGGATTTCTAACCCTACCCTCTCCATCAATGCCAAAATCATAATGTTGATAGAGGATGTTGTGTCCACAATGGCATGTTCTACTAATATTTCATCAACCCATGCTGCTACCCTTGGACAATGCTTTTTAACATGTTCAGACCAATCATCTCCTACCCATGCTACTTCCAAGGGCTCAACGATATACCCAATACGAAGAATCTTCTCTTAAACTCTTTATGCACTCCAAGAGACAACTTGATCAATGGCAGGAGGTTTACATCCAGCTTAACTTCATAAAGAGAACTTGCTAAATTAAATTCATGATAGTTAGCAATAGCTTTCTTCTCCTATCAAACCATTCTCTCCTTTGGGCTTTGACTAGGCTTTGGTGCCTCTTTCTTGGATTTAGCCTTCTTCGTTGGAAATTCCTTATCCTTCTTGGTGTCAAATTTACCATGACTGGCTTCTTGGTGACACTTGAACATTAAATTTCAGAATTCATTAATATGAAGTTTTGTATCTTTCTCTACTAACCCATTAAAAATGGGTAGAGGAAATCCTAAGGCTGCGGCATTCCTGTTGGGATTGCAATGGTTTGCACCATGGTGACAATTGGATTTGCTAAAGGATTTTGAATTATGGGAACTATAACCCGACTCAAAGTGGACTAACTAACTAGGGGATGGGAAGTACTAGAACTTCCTCCTCCTCCTAATAACGAACTATGTGTGGGGCGAGGGTTAACAAGACCCCTCCCTTATAGAGATATCAGACCACTCCTTTGTGGAGAATATCTCCTAATAAATTTGATTTTCCATCTAGCCCTTTCAACTCTTTCTTACTTCTAAAGCTTGGCTTTAAGGTCTTTTGGATCTATTTCACTGCCTTTTCGCATACACTAATAGACTAATCCCTATCAATCAAAATTTGGAGACCGCCACTTATTAGTAGCTCCCGATAAATGCACCACCTGTTGAGACCTAAAACGGCCCTGACACTCGCTCTATGGCACTAGTGGGGCCTTTGCTACACACCCAAACCACCCCACATGGCCTCACAAATAGGAGCATCTAAGGGGTATACTATCCTAACCTCTAATGTAGAACTTCGTGTTTCTATGGATTATAATCCAACAGATAAATCTTCGCACACTCCTCAAAGAAAGTCCCTACACATATCGATGTAATACACCACATAAGCACAGACAAAGGGAGTGCCCCTTAGCTTATTGCCATGGCCCCACTACCGCTCTTCTACACCTTGAGGATTGGCCCCAAGATGCACCATGAACACATAGAACACATTCAATACATGCTTCATTCTTTTAATTGATGGATCTAGGAGATAATAGATAGTCTTCACAGAATATTCCCTAAGGAAAAATCACTAACCCTAAAGCTTAGGGTACCTCACCTCCTCAACGTACATTTTCATTCATGAAAACAATTACTAGGCGTCCGAATGATACCATATGTTGCATGCAATGCAATTGCGTATGGTTTATAGTACTCAAATATTTTCCTTATTCAGGATCAACATTGTAAATGTGCAAAATATTTCTTTTCATGCCTTTACTCTAAACGAGATTGCTGTGTTGCCTAGGGCCAACATCGAGCATGCTCGCACTACCAGACCCTCTTGACTTTTAATCACATGTGTCCTATATGCCATGCATAAGAAAAACATCAGAATTCAACGTATTATTAGCACTTAACAAGCCCCTTCTCCCTACTGCTTAAGATTATGCATTTGATGGTAGGTTTAGAGAGCATTTTTAATGTACTTTTCCTTCAAAAAGATAGTAAATACCCACTTTAACATATAGAGATAGGGCTGAATTGAGACTAAACCTCATGCCTCAGTCTTATCATACATTCACACACACAAATGTTATTTTTTTCTATTTTTTAGATATAAAAAACCTATTTTTCTTCATTTTTAAATTTTACTATCTATTTATTGATAATTATAAATATATTTTTACTAATTTGGACTGATTGATCTTACTGAGAATACTTTCTATCACATTCCCTCCCATACGAAGACCATATGCATGACAAAACCCCAAAACTACATGATTTTTCTTAAAATTGTAATTTTGCAGATTTTTGGTATTTATAAAGAACTTGTTAGATTATTCATTTTTCTTGATTTCCTTAACATTTTAGATCAATCATAGCATTGACAACCAAACACAACCATTTCCAACCAAAGTCTATCATAAAACAATAAAATCTACCTCTTATAAAATCATGCATTATGACGCACGTATCTCGTGATGATTAGAGGCCCACTGATGCTTTCAAATAGCCAATGACGATTCTTCCAACCTCAATCTACACTTCTTTATGCTTCAGCATCATCCCACAATCAAAATCTTTCATCTCAGCCCACCCCCTTCTCTCATAGATTTAACCATGGGAACACACAAGAAGAGGAGAGAGGAGTGAGAAAGACTGAAAATCAGCATTTTGATTTCTTGCATGATAATCTACATGTCCACAGTCAAATTGAAGCCCTTGATGAGTAGATCCAAGATGTGCAATCATTGCTTGATGATCCCGAGCCGCCTTTAAGAGGCACAAATTTCATGACTTTTCTGGCGCAAAATAATTTGCACCCCCTCCCTTCCTCAATTTAGTTTTTTTGAGTTTGAGCCTTTTAATTAAAGCTTAAGGTTTAAAACTTAAAATATCCAATTTAATTTTTTAGGTTTCACATTGTATCAAGTGGTTTTTTTCTCGAAAACGGAGGCCCAAACAAACTCTGATTCACAAATGGACTAGACAGTTGGCTTTGTGGCATCGACATCTATCAAGATGGCCTCTGGCATGCACTTTCAGGCTCTTGGATCACATAGCTACTTTATAATGCAAAAACCTTGTGGGGATTAAATGGGGGGTCAAAGCGACTCCGATTGACGAACCGAGACTTGCATTTCATTCCTAGCATTGAACTCTATCTAGCTTATCGATCTGCAACATTTTCATTTTCCATGAAAAATTGGTCTTTTACATATCGTGGGTACTTTTTGGCTTCAAAAACAGGTTTCAAAATTTATCTCTCAACTTAATATCCTATTTTGGAGCTTCAATGTACCCTTCTCTCATACTAACGATCTGATCTCTCAATCTACTATAGTAATAAATCAAGAAACCTCAAACTAGCCCTGAAAAATTTGTAACGTGCCTACCAAAATGAATATCAACAACACGTATTTAAGTAGACCTTCAAAAAGTAATGAATATTACTACCATCGAGAAACTGTTAGTATGATTGAAAATTCGTAACCTTGAATACTTGAGTCTACCCCACATAAAAAGCTCTACCTTTATCCTAAAACGATTGACTTGAAAATGGGGACCTAATTTAATTCTATAGTCTCCTATCAACCATCTAGCATTAGCTCCTGAGGTGATTGTATTCCCATCATCTCTCCAATCTAAGCAAATCATTGTCACAACTAGTTCAAAGAGAATAAGAAACAAGGAAAAGCAATGCATGTTGACTGCTCTACCCATAGGATAGTCTCAACTCTAGTTCCCAAAAATGCCACTTATTGGGTTCTAATGATGTCATGCTAGGATAGTCAATGTTCAACTCTTTCTAGCCTTTCCTAACCTAACGTTTCAGTTATGATGGAAGCCTCTCGACTAAATGAGACCACCTTGCCATTGGAAAGACACATCACGAATCTAATCACCCACTTTTCTCAAATGATTTCTTTAGTATTTTAATTGATCTAGTATAATTTAGTTAGATATATAGAGATCAACTTCATTAATTAACCATTTTAAATCATGTTCATTCATGTAAATTAGTCACTGATATGAATATAATTTTGAACTATCTTTTGAAAACAATTGCAAGCAAAGTATTTATCCACACCTTCTTCAATGTGCAATGTGATATGAGTGTTTTACTCCTTACACCAAGACCCATCTTCCAGGTACATGGATATTCATGTCCAACTACCATGGATACGATCCAACACTCCACCCTAGCAATTGTCGAGGCCTACTTGAAGAACTTATTCGATGCTTACAATGGTTAGGCTATTCCTAGATGCCCCAAGGATTTACAACTATAGTCCCCCCCTAATACCCTTCTCGCCTCCTAGCCTAATATCCTCCTTATAGAGATATGTCTTGCATCTGGGACCCATTTTAGTACCCTATGTGGACAATTTCAGTCCCTTGGTGAAGGGATCCACCACTAGCCTTGGGGGAGACCTAGGGTGTATCCAAGAGACCACCCATGTGGGCACAATATCTCTTTTTCGAAATACATAAACAAGACAATCAACCTATTTCCAACTAGGAAACCATCTCTTTTTCAAGCAACATGCATATCTTAGAAAATTTCATTAAAATGAAAACAATTTCCTTTGAATATCGTATGAAAGAAGATACAATCTACAACACATTTCTCCTTAGAGTGCAATCACATAAAGTGATACATGATTATCTCCCTAGTGTTTAGGATGCATTAGTTCTCAAAGCCACTTTATATTTCCTAAAGATCATAATATTTCCTCTAAATGATGCAATGCTTTAGCATGCAACACTTCAACATGCATGAGAAAGGCATCTATCTTTACTTCTAGTAATTACATCCTTTAAGAGATAATCATGATTAGTTTCTAATGGACAATTCATTTTCATATTCTAAGGATGTTGTAAGCTATAGTTTCCTCTTAAATACACAATAGTTTAAGGATATTCAAGGATCTTGACTACATGGATAGAAACTACACTTTACCCTCCATTGTTGTAAGTAGTAATTGTCAAGAATCGCGTGGTGAGGGGACTTACTTGAGTTATTGCGACAAACACATACTATACACAAGAAGAGAGATGGATGCCAAAACATTTTCTTACTAAGTCAAACATTTCATAATTGACTATACTAATCAATTGGTACTATAACTATGCTAGTTGTGGGTAGGTGCAACAAACTAAATATAATAAGTGATAAGTCAATGGCCATGTGAGGATCATAATGACCACTAACCTGATAAGTGTAGATGTGCAGACCCATCTAACCAAGTAGTCCATCATCAATGTCTGCACTTGGCTTTCCATCTTAACACTTCCCCTCAAGCTCAATTGTATCCCTACAACTCCAAGTAAGCTTCAAAATTTTCAAAGCTTATGTGCACCCAGTGCCTTTGTGAAAATGTTAGCTATCTGATCCTGTGTGCTGAAATATACAAGTCAATCTCTCATACAAGTACCTTTTATCTCACAAAGTGGTAATGCACCTCAATGTGTTTTGTCCTAGCATAGAACATTGGGTTCCTAGCTAATTTTATGATGCTCGTGTTGTCACAAAGAATGACAACTAGTGTATATCCAAATAACCGAATAACTTTTGCAGCCACACACCTCACATACTTCCATAGCAGCACCTTTATACTCAGTCTTATACTCAATAGAGCAACTATAGGTTGCTTTTTGCCGCTCCACATAACTACTGTACTACCAAGGGAAAACATGAATCTGCTAGTAGATTTCTTGTCAAACATGCTACTAGTCCAATTTGCAATGTATATCCAAATACATGTATATCCTTACTTGCTTATAAAATAGTCTATATAATGCAAAGTGAACTTCACATACCTCAATGTGCATCTAATTGCATCAAAGTGAGGCTTTCTAGGCATCTGCATAAACCAACCGATAAGGCCAACAATATCTAGCCCAATGATAGCCATGTAAATCAAAATTCCTACTATCCTCCTAGTCATGGTAGGGTCTTCTATCTCATCCCCAACCTCAGCACTCAACTTTGCATTTTACTCTAATGGTATTCAAAGAGTCTTGTATGTATAGGTTGCCATCTAAGCTTCGCAATGAAAGCATAGGTGGATAAAGCTATCTTTGTATCAATTCGTTTGAAATTAAAGCAGCCTTTATTCCTCTAATAATCAAATTCTTGCAAAGTAATTAACCACTTTGCTAAACAGTCAGGGGACTGCAACTTTTTCATCAAAAGTCTAAGTCCTTTCGCCTTTGTAAAAAATACCACCTTCTCATTGAGAATATAGTGTTTGAAATTCTTTGTTGTAAAAACCATTCCAAGGCTCAATTTCTCCATGTAAGTATAGTTGACTTCGGATATTACCAATTTACAACTAGCAAAGGCTATTGGATGATACCATTTTTCTTCCCAAATTTGGGTTGCTTAAAATATATAGAAAACCTCACCTCTTTTGGGTGCTTTTAGGATTGGCACTTTCACTAATTCCTGCTTCACAGTCTCAAAGGATACTTTACAAGCTTTGCTCCAATTAAATAGACAGTTAAAAGATAATGAGTTTATCAATGGCAATGTTATTTTTGCCAGTGCAAAGATAAATCTCAGATAATATCCCACTAATGAGACAAAAAGCTATGTACCTCTTTTGGAGTGCGTGGTGAACTCATAGCGACTATAACACTTATCTTTTCAAGGTCAGTCTTGCGATACAAGCCAAGCTAACCACATGGCCCAGTAACAGCCCATAGGGCACCCCAAAGAGGCACTTTCATGGATTAAGAGCAACAGAGAACTATCTGCAGCACTAAAAACAATTCCTTAAAATAAGTAGTTGCATTTCCCTTGTGGTGGCTATCCCCAGTTCATCAATGAAAACTTTTAACTCCTCTGGGGAGATGTCACCAAACGTCTTATCAGTTGTATGTTTCCAAGACGCAAGTGCATCGCATAATCCAAAGGCTATCACATGATATGCAAAGGTACTGAAGGCAATGATAAATGTCGTTTTCAACTTATCTTCCTCCGCAATAGCCATTTGGTTATATCTAGCAAAGCAATCTATAAACAAATAGATTTCCTTACCTGCTACTTAATCCAAAATCCGATCAATAAATGGTAACAGATAGCAATCCTAATCGTCTGCTTATTGGGCTGAGTTGGGCTCTCTGAAATCTTCGCAAAGCCGAATTTCATTATTATTCTTCTTCTTGATAACAATTGGCGATCACCACTCTCTGTATGGAGTAGAAAATATCCGGCCAACTTTTCATAGTTTTGTCAATTCCTCGAATAGACCATCACTTAGTTTGAAAGGCATATGCCTTACTTTTTGTCGCACATGGCAGCTATCTTCCTTTAGGGGAATGGTATGAACATCCAGGCTGTGATGAATATTGAGAGAAAAATTTAAAGTCCGTGAAAATGCGGAAAAGAAGAAGAGAAGTGCAAATTCAAGGTGGGAATTGAACCTCGTCAAAAGCAGCAAAGATGGATTTGGCAATTTTTACAAGTTGTAGAAGACGGGATTTGAAAGCGGTTTTGAAGAATAGTTGCAGATTTTTCATAATTTTTCCAGACCCAAGATTGAGGTAGAGCAAGTGGTCAGTAGTTTGGGACCTCAAGACAAACTAGCAGAAATTTTCGGCAGCCGAAACGGACATGCAAGATTCGCAAGTTGGAAAGCAGAAGGGATAAAAGGGCAAAAGTTTAAAACTTTGGGCATTGGCCTTTTGGGGGGGCCTTGGGCCCCCAATTAAGAAAAAAAAATGTGGTTTAGGGGGGGCACCATTTCAAAACGATGGCAGCAAAAACATGTCGGTCCCCAAAGGCGATGATTGTTGAGATGGAGGCCATCTCAGGCTTGTGAGCAACCCCCCAAAGTGATCTCAACAATGGAATCCTCCAATTTTTTTCCTCCAATCACCAATCTTCGCTTGCGCAACAACTTCCCGGTTGAAGAGAACAGAATTAAGTCTTTCTCTCTCCTCCTCTCTCCTCCAAGGGGCTGATTATATGCAAAAAATCAAGAAGGGAGATGAAGGATACTTGTCCCGGCGTGAACTAGATTGCTCCAAGATCGAAAGGAGGATGAAAGCCAATGTCCACCACTATCGTGGAATTGATGATGGGTACATTGGCTGCCCAAGACCATTTCATAAAAACATGCAACTCGCAAATAAGCGGTACGCTCAATTTTTACAAAGAAAATCTCATTGTTTCAATGTTTGATGGCCTTAATGATGTGCGCATGGAAAGAAAATTTGTATGAACCTTGTTTGAAGTATGTTTGAGGATTGCACATGATAAAATGCAAAATCGTAGTTGTACATAGTTGTAATTAATCATTTAAAACCCGAAATGCATCTTAAATGAGGAAAAATGAGGGTTTTTTTCATTTCGGGTTGGGGAATGAAGTTCATATGTAATAGAAAACTAATAAAAACCATTGTTCAATCAATATGATTAGTTAAGACACAAAAATAAAAAAATACCACATTTTTATGAGTAAATAAATGAGGAAAAATAGAGAAAATAGGGAAATTTTTAGTTTTTGTGCCTAAAAATTTAAGGAAAACTATATTTCATGTCGTGTTGAAAATGTTTTAAATTTTGATTTATTTGATTATGCATAGCATACAGGTCGTTCACCATTTAAATTTGAGAGATACTAGTAGTATGAGGAAACTCGGTGCTAGTCTCTAGCAACGCTACAATCCTGAGTAGTTTGGAAATCATTAAAGGGTTTTTTTTGCACCTCACATTGTTGGTCTTTATCATAAAATGTTTGAGCACAAGATGTATCATCCACAAGTGCATTGTGCATATCACATGGTAACTCCTAGATGCATAGCAATTGATTGCCAATTACATGACCTATGCTGAGTTGTGAGGAAGCCCAAGCTGTATGCTAGACGCTTGAATCTTTGGGAAATTGTCAAGTGAGGACATTTATATCCTAGAATGTTTGAAATATATGAGTTCGGAGTGCATTTGTATGTACTCTATGTTAGAGCAGCACATCTTGGGGCTAATTCCCAAGGTGTAGGAGAGCTACAATAGTGGGGCCACAGCATTCAACCAGAGGGGTGCCTCCTTTATGTTTATATCACATTGGTGTACTACACTGAGATGTTTGAGATCTCCCTTTGAGGATTAGGGAAGGGAAATCGTTGGACTGCGTTCCCCTACAAACGTGTGATATCTACAGTAGCAATTAGGATAGTGTATCCCTTGGATGCTCCTAGGCCATGAGGCCGTGTGGGGTTGTCTTATGAGTGTTAGAGAGGCCTGAGCTAGTTCCTATGGCTAGTCTCAGCCCATTTTAGGTCCCGACAGGTGGTGCGTTTGCTAGGAGCTACCTACAAGTGGCAGTTTTCATGGTCCTATAATAAGGGGCATGTTAGCCTTATTCTATAATCGAGAATGCCTTGAAGCGGTGGATGTTAAAATTGGCTGATTACAATCATGTTAATTAGCATGACGACCAATCCAAGGAATGCCCATAACCCAAAAGATACTTTGTCCATTCTAAATGGTTTAGTGGGATTTTTAGTTTGACCGATTACTTTGTTCTTTGCCCCAAAAGTGACACCATGCTCAAGTTTGGGTCATTAATGGGGAAGTACCCATGGAGTGATTTTGAGTAATAATCCATGGGAATTAGAGGAAAGATTAGGGAGCAAAATTGAAACTAGGAAGGCACGGTCATCTATGATCCTCAATAATAGTAAGTTTTAAGAGGAAAAGATTGTGATGCCATTGGTAGGAGTAATACATGTCGATGAGCAAGATATACATCCGATCATAGGGCCTGATGCAGTTGGGTATCGAAGTGCAATTTTTCAAATCCATAAAGAATTGGATGAAACCTATATATGTGGGAATCCCTTGTCAGAGAGGAAGGTTCTATTGGGACCTATCTCCGATTCTAGGAAAACGGTAGCAAATGAGGATATAATTATTAAAACATCATCAATAGTAGGTGATGGGGTAGACTCCCTATTGCATAGCATAGGCCTCCCTAGACCACTTTATGAGTTGGCAGAAAGGGATGGCAAGGATAGTACTAACCTTCCTACACCAATAGAGGTGGAAATGGAAGAGGCCAGATACCCTAAAAGGCTAGAACTAGGTCATGACGAATATGAATATTTTAATGACCTAGTATTGATCCCAAAGGAGAGGACTAAATGCCCTCCTCCTTATAGGGATCTCCTAGTGTTTCATGGGATGGCAAAGGAGGATCCAATGTTGCACTTAAAAGAATATGGCCTAACTTGTCTTGCAAGGGGGTTCAATGACATTCATCGGATGTTTGTATTTTCTAGCACCCTAAAGGGAGAAGCTAGGAAATGGTACTGGAGCCTCCCAAGAGGGTTGATTGAATCCTTTCATGAGCTATGTGATAAAATTTTAGATGAATACGAAAATAAAGTGCCTATGACCGAGGTTTTAGGACAGCTTATTCATATTAGACGGGAGTTTTACCCTTCTACTAAAGAATACACTAGAGCCTTTGATTATATTCTCACGCTTTGGCCAAGAAGAGCCACTATATTGGCAAGTGATGTGCTATGTGAGCTCTTTATGAGTGGTCTAGTGCTTGATACACAAATCCAAGTGAGAATGTGAGATCCTAAGTCATTAAATGAGGCCAAGATGCACGCAATTGACTATGAGTAGTATATTCAAAGATGTTGAGAAAACTTTTGAACTTTCCCCCGTTCAATGCAAGTGCATCCAAATATCTAGTCAATTTTGCAAGGAGAAAATTCATTTTCTAATACCAAGACAACCTTAGCATGAAATCTTGGTAGTCAAAATATCCAAGTAGGAAATGGCAATCCTATGAGTAGGGATAAGATGCCTCTTGGTGGTAAAAAGATTTCAAGCCAAGCAAGTCCCATCGAGACTTGCAACAATTCCATGAGAGGTAGCTATGGAGGCACTAGTAGAGATAGAACCATCAAGTCTACAAGTGTGGATGAGCGTCCTATGAGTGGTTCTTATCTTGCTCCTAGTCAGGCTCATAAGAGACATGTGCCGCCTATTAGTGAATCATGCTTTTCGAGTAGATGCTATCCCTTTTAGTAAAAGCATGGTGCTTATGGCTAATCAATTGCAGAGTGGACAAAGGCAATTAAAGTTATCTCATATGAAAAAGATACATGATGCCAAAGGTCCACCTGTGCTCGATGGAAGTCATTAGGATGTGAGGCCATCTGGTTATAACAATAAGCCCACATTAAGTCCATTAGACCAATGTGGCAAATCGAGAATGTATAAGCATATAAAGAGAAATGTAAGATGGTTTGGGAGGCCCAAATCCCCTAAAAATACTATCGGTGCGTTAGGTGAAAGGCCAAGAATTCCATGTGGTTATTCTTTGATGAATTCCAAGGAGGAGACCACAAGCCATATTGATACATCTGATGATATGCACCGCCCTAAGATGCATCTAGGTGATGGGGCTAGTCTTGAAGCTCCGCCTAGTTTGGGTCATATCATTGACATAGGTAATGATCCAATTAGGGAAGGGTTGAATGATCATAAATCTATGATTCTCTCTATAGGGGCAGTTTCTGGAAAGTTGGGACAACCGATCCATTTAAACAATAACCAAGGAGGTGAGATATATAAGCCCAAGGAGGTCACTCATTCAGCTCATAGTACCCAAGAAGGGATGGGCTTTATTGTTGAGATATCAATACAAAGGCTTGGGCTAGTGGATCTACAAAAGCCCAAGATCAAGCCTTGAGCTACGTGGCATAAGTAGTATGGGGCTAGCCCTTACATCTCATGACATCTTTGGTTCACCTTGGCCAGCCAGATAAGATGCAATGTATATGCCAAGAAAACCATGTATTTGGTTGATTGAAATGTTCTATTTCTTTAGGCCAAGAGGGCCATGTGTTTGTCTAGTGTAGGTGCAGTTAATAGTTTTTTGTTTTAGTCTTGTGCTAGACAGATTTAGCGGAACCTGGGGGGAGCCTTTGCTACGCGGAAGCTTCTTGTGGCCCAATCCAGGTGATCTCTTTCCTTTTACGAGTACCTTGTTTTTATGTTGCATGTGTCAATGTACTTGGGGGGAATTTTTCTTGTTAGGGACCGACAATCAAGGCATAAAGTCCTAGGTTTAGGTTAGGTATGTCTGAGGGAGGTCTGAGTAGTCGTTGCCTCCTATCAAAGGCATTGTTAGGCATTAAAGATCTATGATAGAGGGTAATCCTTGTGACCCTATCATTCTTGTTTGCTCGGTAGCTATCCTAAGAGTCCCTAGTAGTGTGAGGTAGTTAGAGAAGCCTGCCAAAATATTAAAGAAAAGAGCAAGTTTTGAATATATCTAAAAATAAAAATTATATAGGTGTGTAAAAGGGGGTTCTAACCCCTCAATAAGAAAAGGAAAAGAAACAAAAAGAAAGTTCCTATGAGCAATTGATTATCACCTTATGAAGGGTTGGTAGGTTTTTGGGGATGAGTCAGGGCCGATGCCTTGTCTTCCTAGGGGTAGCAGTTAGGAGAAAATAAAAGAAAGGAAGGTTGGAGTGCAAATAAATGTGAGCAAATGAAAAGGATTGTGTTTAGCCTCGTGAGAGCTTGGTAGGTTCTTGGGTACCGAGTCAGGACCTGAGGCCGATGCCCTGTTCTCCTTGGGTCACTCTACGCTCAACTCCCTCCTTTTTTTAAACACTCGAGTATGAAACCTTGAATGGAAAATGTGTTATAAGAAGAAACTATGATGACTAGGCTATAGGAGTCCTCACCTAGTAGGAGGTCATGGTCAAGTTGTCCTAAGTTAGGTAGGTAGTTTAGACCACCACTAGGATAACCTCTTTAATAGGCTTTTTAGCCAGTCCTTGGATTTGAGCAACTAGTTAGAGACTCTCTCTAGATTTCTCTTAGATTATGTTGGGCCTATCCCTTGTGGATTTTCATGCATGATTCTCTTAGGGGGTAAGGTGAGACCTATGGAGTGTTTTGTTGTGTATTTGTCGTTTCAGCTTGATGCTCTATATGGTAATGTTTGTGCTGATCTATTTGTGGAATTCGACGGGTTGAGTCACCTTATCCCGTGGTCACTAATAAGAGTGAAATTTAAAGCCCATGAAAGTGCAAAAAGGAAGCGGAGAAGTAAAAATTCAATTCAAGAATTGAACCTCGTCGAAAGCAGCAGGGACAGATTTGGCAATTTATACAACCTACGGAAGACGGGATTTGAAAGTGGTTTTGAAGAAAAATTACAGATTTTTCATAATTTTTTCACATGCCGAATTGAGCTAGAGCAAGTGATCGACAGTTCAAGACTCAAGACGAACTGGCAAAAATTTTCGGCACTCGAAACGAACAACAAATGGCGAGCAAGATTCGCAAGCTGGAAAGCAAAAGGGAAAAAAGGGAAAAAGTTTATAAACTTTGGGCATGGGCCTTTTGGGGGGACCTTGGGCCCCCAATTAAGAAAAAAAAACATGGTTTAGGGGGGCTGCCATTTCAAAACGGCGGCAGCAAAAGCGTGTTGCCCTCCCCAAAGGCGATGATTTTTGAGATGGAGGCCATCTCAGGCCTGTGAGCAACCCCCTAAAGTGATCTCAGCAATGGACTCCTTCAATTTTTTGCCTCTAATCACCAATCTTTGCTCACGCAATGAGTGCCCGGTTGAAGAGAACAGAATTAAGTCTTTCTCTCCCCTCCTTCTCTCTCCTCTAAGGGGCTGATTATATGCAGAAAATCAAGAAGGGAGATGAAGGATGCTTATCCCTGCGTGAACTGGATTGCTCCAAGATCAAAAAGAGGATGAGAGAAAATGTCTAGCACTGTCATGGAACTGATGATGGGTCCATTGGCTGCCTGAGACCATTTCATAAAAACATGCAACATGCAAATAAGCGGCATGCTTAATTTTTACAAAGAAAATCTCATTGTTTCGATGTTTGATGGCTTTAATTATGTGCGCATGGAAAGAAAATTTGTATGAATCATGTTTGAATTATGTTTGAGGATTGCACATGATAAAATGCAAAACCCGTAGTCGTACATAGTTGTAATTAATCACTTAAAACCCGAAATGCATCTTAAATGAGGGAAAATGAGGGTTTTTTTCGTTTCAGGTTGGGGAATGAAGTTCATATGGGATAAAAAATTGAAAAAACCATAGTTCAATCAATATGATCAATCAAGACACATAAATCAAAAAATACCTCATTTTTTATGAACAAATAAATGAGGAAAAATAGAGAAAACAGGGAAATTTTTAGTTTTTGCACCTAAAAATTAGAGAAAAATATATTTTATGTTTGTGAACATATAACAAGGCTAAAGCATGAGGGTTAAACCTCAGTCAAGCCTTGTTTCTATGTTGGAGTATGTTTCTATCAAATTTTACATGAAAAACAATACAAAAATGAACATTACACCTATCCAACAAATGCAAAACCTAAACATTAGGAGGAAAGGGGGATTGTGAAAGTGAGTGGTCGCGCTGAAAATATTTTAAATTCTAATTTATTTGATTATGCATAGCATACATGCCAATCATTTAAATTTGAGAGAGACTAATAGCACGAGGAAACTCGATGATGCTAGTCTCTAGCAACTCTGCAATCTTGAGTAGTTTGGAAATCATGAAAGGGTTGTTTTCGCATCTCATGTTGCTAATATTTATCATAAAATGTTTGAGCACAAGATGTGTCATCCACAAGTGCATTGTGCATATCACATGGTAACTCTTAGATGCATAGCAACAATTGATTATCAATTACATGACCTATGCTGAATTATGAGGAAACCCAAGTTGTAGGCTAGATGCTCGAATCTTTGGAAATTTGTAAAGTGAGGACATTTATATCTTGGAATGTTTGAAATATATAAGAGTGAAGTGTGTCCGTATGTGCTCTATGTTAGAGCAGCGCATCTTAGGGCCAATCCCCAAGGTGTAAGAGAGCTGCAATGGGGCCACGGCATTCAATCGGAGGGGTGGCTCCTTTATGTTTGTATCACATTGGTGTACTACAGTGAGATGTTTGGGATCTCCCTATGAGAAGTAGGGAAGGGAAATCGTTGGACTACGTTCCACTACAAACGTGATATCTATAGTAGCAATTTTGCCAATGTGTCGCTTGGATGCTCCTGGCCGTGAGGCCATGTGGAGTTGTCTTGTGAGTATTAGAGAGGCCCCGCTAGTGCCTATAGCCAGTGTCAAACCCGTTTTAGGTCCCGACAAATACCTCTCAGCTCATCATAACTCCAAGTAAAGATGTCTCTGAATTCCTGAATCAAGGATACATAGTCCTTCCTTTCTTCCAAACTGAGCGTGGACCCTAATTTTATTGGCTGTGAATCATTCATCATTCCAAGGTCTAAATCAAGTATGTTTGTATCTCTTATTCTCTTTTTGGCCTCTATTGGCTCATTCAAAGTTACTTGATAGATGTCCTCTATAGTGGACCCCTCATTGGATTCATCACTTGATGATATCACACTACTGGTTGTGTCCTCCAATGTATCTATCTCTGTAGAGGATAAAGGAACTCATTCACTCTATGGAGATTCAAGGTAGGCATCTACTACTACATATCTAGCACTTCTACCAAAGATCAACCGACTAGCGGGTATGTCAACTTGACAGTGTGCTTGTAAGATCCATGGCCTACCTAGCAATACTTGATAACTAGGCCGCTCTGCAAACCTGAAAACCCTAAAGTCCAAAATGCATTCCACATTTGCAACAGTCACATGGACTTTAGTAATGCACTCTTTAGGTTGTCAAAAACTATCATTAGCCATTCGGAGAATCATGGAGGCATCTTTTTGGATTTCTAACCCTAGCCTCTCCATCAATTCTAAACTTATAATGTTGATAGAGGATTTTGTGTCCACAATGGTATATTCTACTAATATGAGGTCAACCTATGCTCCTACCCTTGGACAATGCTTTTTAGTATACTCAAACCAATCATCTCCTACCCACACTATTTCCAAGGGCTCAACAATATACCCAGTGCAAAGAATCTTCTTAAACTCTTTACGCACTCCAAGAGACAACTTAATCAATTGCAGGAGGTTTACATCTAGCTTAACTTCATAAACAGAACTCGCTAAATTAAATTCATGATAATTAGCAATAGTTCTCTTCTCCTTCTAGACCATTCTCTCCCTTGGTCTTTGAACAAGCTTTGGTGCCTTTTTCTTAGCTTTTTCCTTCTTCTTTTGCAATTTATTATCCTTCTTGACATTAGCTTTACCATGAGGGCTTTTAGAGGTCCACCTTCCATGTTAGGATTAAGGACTTGCATCACACTTAGGATTTCCCTTGATAGGTTTTATCTTATCTTTGTCACCATCTTTACCCTTTTGACCTCTTTTAATGAGCCTAGATTAGAAGCTTCAGTGCCCTTGACACAAACCCTTCAATAAGGCTAATTCCACTACCACTAGGCAGCTCCTCTACAATAGTCTTCATTCTTTGCCATATTTTTTTGGTTCCTCATCTTGCTGGAGATTATTTCCTTGTGCTCAATTGTTGACTAGACCTGGCTATTCACTCCCTTACTGGAGAGAACTGATATTGCTCCAATAGATACTAGCTAAGTGGCTGGACTTTTTGTATATATCACATTTAACATTTTGACAATTCCTAGGGAAATGTTAGTCGCCACACCACTTATAGTTGAATATTGAGGGGGCACCCTCTTTAGGGCATTGACACCCTATCCAACTCTACTGCTTTTTAAGAAAATTGACATAATTAACTATTTGCCTATATTATTTGGTGATCATGTCAGTATAGTGTTTCATCATATCCTTAACTTTGCCAAGGACATTTGAGGCACTTGACTCATAGCCGTGATTGTCTACCTGTTGTTCCATTGGCCTAACCACTTGATTGGGAATTGGTTGTTGATTCCATGGAACAACATTAGAGTTTATTGTTTGGCCTCCAACACTTAGTAGAGCCATTTGACTAGCCACAAACATGGTCACACTCTAGGAGGAGCTGGCGACATGGGCACATTTTGAATCATGCTTATTCTCCCATTGGAAGTACTCATGGGCATCCCTTGACCTCCATTCATTAGTGCCAAAGTATTTCCAACACCTAGACTCGGATTCTAGTTTTCCCTATAGGTATAGGCCACTTGTAATCACGACTCTACCTCCTCAGCTCGTGTAATAGCTTTATCAATGTCGGCAAGAGCAACATTGCTTAGCTGCACGTGAATATTAAGTCTAGCCCCATGCAAAAAGTATTGCAACTAAGCACAGCTGGAATAGGAATATAGGTTTGCAACTTACGAATAACTTTTTTGAGTTTCTTGGCATAGCCTCAAACATTCTCGTGAGATTCTTGATGTGTTAGATTGAGAACACGCAGCCAATATTGGCCTCCCCTTTCAGGGGAAAACTCTCTTCGAAAGGCCACAAAGAATAAATCAATCGTAGTTATGGTTCCAGCCTCTAGGCTATGATACTATTGTAGCTCGTCCTTTCAGGGTCATATTAAAGAACATCATCAAGTGTCCATCTTGAATTTGACAGTTGAACATTAACTTTTGGAATTCATTAATATGAAGTTCTGCATCTTTCTTTATTAACCCATTAAAAATGGGTAGAGGAAATCCTAAGGCTAGCAAGTATCCGACGTTCCTATTGGGATTACAATGGGTTGCGCCATGGTGGTGACAACCGGATTCACTAAAGGAGTTTGAATGGTGGAAACTATAACCCCACTCGAAGTGGGCTGACTAACTGGGAGGGAGATTGGAAGTACTAAGACCCCTCCATTGTAGAGATATCAGACCACTTCTTTGCGGAGAATATCTCCTAACAATATCAACCTATCATCTAGCTCCTTCAACTCTTTCTTGCTTCTGAAGCTCGCCTTGATAGTCATCTGGATCAATTTCACTACCTTTTTGCATACACTAATGAACTAGTCCCTATCAATCAAAATTCGAAGACCACCACTTATTAGCGGCTCTCGACAAATGCACCACCTGTTGGGACCTAAAACGGGCATAAAATTGGCTCTATGGCACTAGCTAGGCCTCTACTACAAATCCAAACAACCCCACATGGCCTTGCTGCCACCATGAGTGTCTAAGCGGTATACTACCCTAACCTGTAATGTAGAACTTTGTGTTTCTATGGATTATAATCCAACAAATAACCCTTCCCACACTCCTCAGAGGGAGTTCCTACACATATCGGTGTAACACACGACATAAGCATAGACAAAGGGAGCACCCCTCGGCTCATTGCCATGGCCCCACTATCGCTCTCCTACACCTCAAGGATTGGCCCCAAGATGCATCGTGAACACATAGAATACATTTGATACATGCTCCATTCCTTTAATCGATTGATCTAGGAGATAATAAATAGTCCTCACTGAATATTCCCCGAGGAACAAACCACTTACCCTATAGCTTAGGGTACCTTACCTCCTCAACGTAGGTTATCATTCATGAAAACAATTGCTAGGTGTCCAAGATGATACCGTATGTTGTGTGCAATGCAATTATGTATGGTTTATAGTACTCAAATATTTTCCTTATTGACAATCAACATTATAAAGGTACAAAACATTTATTTTCATGCCTTTACTCTAAACGAGACTTTTGTGTATTATCAGCACATCTCCTATATGCCATGCATAAGAAAAACATCAGAATTTTAGTGTATTATCAGTACTTAACAACCCCCTTTTTCCTATTACTTAAGATTATGCATTTAGCGGTAGTTTTAGAGAGCATTTTTAATGTATTTTTCCTTCAATAAAATAGTAAATACCCACTTTAACATAGAGATAGGGTCGAACTAAGGCTAAACCTCATGCCTCAGCCTTATTATACATTCACACACACACAAATATTATTTTTTTCTATTTTTTAGATGTAAAAAACCTATTTTTCTTAGTTTTTTATTTTTACTATCTATTTATTGATAATTATCGATATTTTTTATTTACTTATTTGGACTAATTGATCTTATTGAGAATTATTTTCTATCACATTCCATCCCATGCGAACACCATATGCACGACAAAACCCTAAAATCACATGATTTTTCTTAAAACTGTAATGTTGCAAGTTTTGCATGTTTATAAACAAATTATTAGATAACTGAATTTTCTTGATTTCTTTAATATTTTATATCAATCACAGCATTGACAACCAAATGCAACCATTTTCAACCAAAATTTATCATAAAACAATAAAATCTACCACTTACACATAAAATTGTACCTTATAACGTACGTTTTCATAACGTGTAGGGTTGAAGGTCACCACAGGGGTTTGGCAAGAGAAGAATGTATGGGGGTTCAAGAGCTTAGACTTCGGAGATGGTAGAGATAAGAGAAGGGTTGAAGGTTTCAAGCCAAGTTCTTAAAGATAAGAGACAGCAGGGTGTAGGTAGATTCAAGGAGAGGGGTAGACAGAAGAGAAGGGGTTCCAAGAGATTGAAGATGTAGAATAATACTCCCAAAAAGAATTAGAAAATATAGAAGAACACTAATAGAGATGAAGCCTATCAGTTTCTTTCACTATTATGAGAAAATATAACTCTAATAGACAAAAACGTGTACAAAATAATACCTTCCTCTATGCTGCTCAGATCGCCAAACTGATGCCTCCAATGGCTCTGAAAGGGGGGTTAAATACTAGGATACTTGGCCAAAATCCTACTAGATCACTCCTTCTTAATCTCCCACTTTCCGAGTGTTGTTCACTGCCTGAAAACAGTGATCGTGAGTCGCGCGATTTTGGTAATCTCTTTTTTTTACATAAAATCCTCTCAAATTGGCTGAAAGCTACATGCTTTCTTTTACATGTCCTCCTAATCTAAAAGTTATCTATAGTTTTTATGAATTTTTACAAGAGATAATATCTAGAATATCAAAAATTGACTAAAAACTTGTCCAAAAAAATCTAATATTTTGAACCATGGACACTAATACCAATGCCTAAAGTGCCATTGGCTCTCTAAATCTAAAAGGAAGCAACACTCTAGATTTTTTTACACCGTGTGCACGTAGGGGCATGACATCCACTCCCTCCTAACCTGCACATCCTTTGGCATGAGCCAAAGTCTTACGGATTTGCAATGTCAGAAGAAGTATCTTCTGCCATGTCAATGTCTTCATCTTCTGCCTCTTCTTCTTCCTCTATGTCTTCATGCTCTTGAATTATATTCAAGTCTTCTAGCTCATATGTTGAAGTTTCTCTTCATTTGAAGAGCTTGATTCTTTTTCCAGCTATAGGTATCTTCATGCTTGTTCCATCCAATTCAGCCAATGAATATGTGGCATTGTCATGAACGACCTTTACCACATATGGGCCAAACCAACGCTTTACCATCTTCCTAGAAGCACTGTATTGATTATCTAGGCTGTTGTCATAGACAAGCACCTAGTCATTTTCTTGAATTGCTATTGGCCGAAGTCAATGTCGCTTATCAAATCTTCTTTTGTTCTTTAGTCTTGCTATCTTTAGCTTCTCAATAGCTGCTTGAACATCTTCAGGCCTTCTTTCTAGCTGCCATATGAGCAAAGTCAGCAACTCTTCTCTATTGATGCCTTCCTCCCAAGGTAGAAGACTCCATGTGAGAATAGATTTTTCAATTGGCATGATTGGTTGTCCATGCATAAGTTTAGCTGGCATATAGCCAGTCACTGAACTATGAGTAGTCCGGTCAACCCATAATGCAAAAGGTAGAATTTTAGGCCATTCTTTGATCTTTCCTCTACAAGACTTTGCTAGAGCTTTGAGAATAGATTGATGACCTCTCTTACTCTTTCCATTGCCTTTAGGGTTGTAGGATGATGTTAAAGCCAACTTAATACCCAATTGAGCAAAGAAGTTGTGTGCCTCATCAGCATCCAACTCTCCTCTATTTGCAGTTACTTTACCCACACAACCATATCTACAAAACATTGCTTCAAGAAAAAAACGACAAACAGCTTAAGTGGATTTGGTTGTTAAGGCTTTGCCTTCAACTTGATTAGTTAGATACTCTCTTGCAAGCACTAAATACCGCATATTCCATATTCTTGTAGGCATGGTTACAAGATCAATAACCCATCTATAATGTATAGACAAAGGATAAGTTGGTCGTAACCCATCTTGATGCTTGACCATAGAATACATTTGACACACATAACAGGTTTCAACAAAATGTGCTATGTCCCGATATATGTTTTGCCACCAATATTTTTCTTTGATTTTACTAAAGGTTCCGCATATGCCTCTATGGCCAGCCCATAGGCTTTCATGAAATTCCTTCATTACCTGTTGTTGCAATCTTTTGTTACCTAAAACTCGGACAGGGGCTCCTTTCTTCTTCTTTGCATGCTTCCATAGATGTCCTTCTTTAAGAAAAAAGCCATAAGCTTTCCTCTTGATATGCTTGAACTCCTCATCAGTCCAAGTCTCCTTCTTTTTCATTGTGCTCAAATATTGGCCGATCTTTAGCCAATCTTCTTCAAGGAAATTAACTGGAACTTAAGCAATGCAATGAGCATGCTAGCTTCTAGTTGACCATCTTGTTATTTTCAACTTTGGACTAGTATACGCAGTAACTAAAAAGGTATTTTCAGCAGCCATGGAATGAAATTCAACAAGTATAGATTCTTCATCTTCATCTTCTTTCATCAGCTCTTCTTCATTGTCATATCTTGCATGTGATAGCATGTCAACAAAACTGGATTTGCCTTTCCTGCAATATGCTTTAATTTGGGGTTGAGAGACTTAATATATGCAATCCATCTTAGCATAGCAATGCTAGGTGTAGAGCAGTTGGTAATCATGCCCAACAGTGGAAGACAATTAGTTTCTACCACTACGGAAGCACCTATAAAGTATTCACGATCACACTTTAATGCTGTTACAACTCCCCACAATTCCCTTTTTACTTGTGCATACCTTTTTTGACGTTCATTGAGAACTTTTGCTCCAAAATGAATTGCATACATGCTACCTTCAAGATCCTCTTGGCCAACAGCCCATCCTATCCCAATGGGACTTGTATCCACAATAAGGATGATGGGTTGACCATTTGAATAGTCAGCCCTTTTGAGAGTAGGGGCTGAAATTAATAGCTTCTTTAATTTATGCATAGTGAGAGTATGCTCTTTATTCCAAGAGAATCTTTGGCCTTTTCTTAATAATTGATAAAGATTTTCGGCTACATGAGCAAAATGTGGTATCCATATGAGATAGAATACACATGCACCAAGAAATCTTCTCACCTCTGAAACATCTGTGCATTTTTCTTGCATTCTGCTGATGGCATCTATCTTGATTGGAGAAGGTTTGCGTCCATAGGGCCACATAGATGACCGACCACTAGGACTTCTTCTTCTCCAAAAATCGACTTAGCTCAAGAAAGGGTAAGATGTACCTCTTCTAACCTTGCCAAAATCCTGTCACAATCATGAATATGGTTAACTACAAATGTCATGCAACCATCTTTGTTAAGCTCCTCATTCTTTTCATTGATTTCACATCCCTTGATAGGTACATCATCAAGAAATGGAAGAGTAAGTTGTGGAATAAAGTCCCTTGAGACTTTGTACATGGCATTCATCATATGGACTACGGAGTTTGTTGCACCTTGTGGTAGAGTGCACATGCGGACCAATCCAAGAGGTGTCTTCATTGTGGTAATGTCTCGGCTTTCTAATGAAAGATGAAATTGTTTATATCATGAATATAGGTCGCCCATAGAATAAATTGCTCTGCCTACAAAAGCTTAAGCAAACTCATCAACAATTGGACCCGAACCAACATTTCAGATTGTGGCACGATTGACACACTGTAGATCTTGAATGAATCGTAAAGATCCATTTTTCTTAGGCACAGTAAACCATCGGTTTGAGCAAGGTGCTAAAGAAGGTTCTAAAATCTTCATTCTGATCTTCTCATTTAGAAGTTCCAATAATCTGGGCAGATGTGCCCTTGGAACGGGAATGGGCTTGAGGTTCCAAGGCACATGTGGGACCGTAAAATTGACCATAGGAGCCACAATATTTGGATCCACACAGCCTATTTCACTTGGTTGAAATGCAAAAGCTTTTCCATGTTTCATTAGCATTTGCATTAAAAAGTGTTTTTCAGCCGCGACGAAAGGAAAGAATTTTCACCTATTTTGAGCTCTTTTATACTTTCAAATGTGAACTTGTGACCAGTGTTGGAAGGATCACGAAGACTTGGCTAATTTGCTGCCCTATCAGTGAGCCCTTCACTTTCAGGAGGTTGTGGGACTGCCCCACAGGTTTGACTTTCTTATCCACTGTCTTGTACTTTGTCTCCACTTGTGCTTCAGCCTTGTTGAGTAAACCATTGTCTTCCTGTTCAACAAATTCTTGAATTGTTTGATAAAAATCCAATGTACATACTTCTATGGACTGATTTTCAACCTGATTTTCTGCATGAGCAGCTATATATATTTCAACCAATGTGTCAATAGTAACCAATCCAAAAAAAATGCCTGAAATATCTTCTTTTTCAGCCATCGTGTCATAAGTTTTCAGCTCCCTTTTTACATGACATAAATATTTTCTTTCAGCCTTAGTAATGGCTGGAAGAGACTTATAACAGCCCATGCTATTGACTGTGCATACATAAAAATTTGCTAGAGACACAATTTTTGTAGCATAAGGAGGTTCAATATTTTTACATGATGCACTACCATAGCCTCCCTTTATAGTAGTGCAGCCCGAAAACCCTTGGATTCTCGGGCATTAGGAGGCACAAGATAATCACGCATTTGATCTCTGTTTCAATGATGGTTAACACACATAGTAAGAAATTGGACAGCCCGTTCATTATCCTTGCTTCGGATTCGAGCATAGGAAGAACCATCATCAAGAGCTTTTGTTTCCAAGCAGGCTTCAAAAATGTAAGGTTGCCCAAGAATGATAGGGTGACTACAAGAGTCTTGAACAAAAAAGTAAAAATTAATGGTTTCCTAGTTGGAAATAGGTTGATTGTCTTGTTTATGAATTTTGAAAAAGAGATATTGTGCCCACATGGGTGGATTCTTGGATACACCCTAGGTCTCCACCAAGGCTAGTGGTGGAGCCCTTCACCAAGGGATTGGATTTTTCCACATTGGGTACTAAAAGTGGCCTCGGATGCAAGAGATCTCTTTATAAGGAGGATATTAGGCTAGGAGGCGAGAAGGGTAGTAGGGGGGACTATGGCTGAAAATCCTTGGGGCATCAGGAATAGCCTAACCATTGTAAGCATCCTATAAGTTCTTTAAGAAGGCCTCGATAGTAGCTAGGGTGGAGTGCTAGATCGTATCAATAGTAGTTGGACATGAATATCCATGTACCTTGAATATGGGTCTTGGTGTAAGGAATAAAACATTGGTATCACATTGCACCTTGAAGAAGGTGTGGATAAATACTTTGATTAATGTGCAATTGTTTTCAAAAGATTGTTCAAAATTATATTCATGTCCATGCCTAATTTACATGAATAAAAATTATTTAAAAGGGTTAATTAATGAAGTTGATTTCTATATATTTAGCTAAATTATACTAGATCAATTAAAATACTAAAGAAATCATTTGATAAAAGTGGGCGATTAGTGTCAAGATTGTGGGAGAGAAGGAAGGAGTCTCACTTGTAGCTTTCTTGCTTGCACAATGGGGGAATACACACAAAGGTGGAGGCTGAAAACAGTTTTCCTCTTCTTAGTTGTGTAAGCCAAAAGAAGTCTAGTACAAAGAAATAGAAGAACCCTATATATGGGTCTCAAACCAAACTCAACTACCTAAGGTCGCATACTAACTGAGCCACGAACTAGAGTAGATAAGGATAGCTGTCATCTAGCTATTATTCATGGGCGGTGTACCAACCGCATCTGCAGCTAACAAGTCGGTGACATAAATGCACAACTGTCACCTTGGCATATCACGAGTGGAGCTCATATCTCAACACTCCCCCTCGAGCTCAATCCCAATTCCTGCACACCAAGCAGGTCTCTGAACTTGCGCAGTTTCTCTGCGTCCAATGCCTTCGTAAATATGTCAGCTACCTGATCCTCTGTGCTGACATAAACTAGATCAATAAGACCTAGTAAAACCCTCTCCCGCACATAGTGATAATGCACCTCAATGTGCTTACTTCTAGCATGATAGACTGGGTTATTTGCCAAGTGTATACTACTCATGTTGTCACAATAAATGACAACTGGCCCATCTGTAGGCTGATGCATATCATAAAGTAGCTTATGCAACCAAGCTACCTCACATGCAGCCATTGATGCACCCCTATACTTAGCCTCTATGCTCGATAATGCAACTGTAGGCTGTTTCTTGCTACTCCAAGTGACTGCAGCACTCCCAAAAGAGAACACATATCCAGTGGTAGATCGTCTATCAGAAATACTACCAGCCTAATCAGCATCAGTGTATTCATCCAACTGTATCTGAACCCCAGTCTCATAAAATAGTCCATACTACAATGTGGACTTCACATACCTGAGTATGCATCTAGCCGCATCCAAATGCGGTTTCCTTGGAGCCTACATAATCTGACTTACCAATCCAATAGCATAGCTCAAATCTGGCCTGGTAATAGTCATATAAATCAAACTTCCTACTATGCGTCTGTACATAGTAGGGTCTTCCAAAAGCTCACCTACATCTGCGCTCAGCTTCACATTCTGCTCCAAAGGAACTGAAATAGACTTACAGCCTGTCATCCCATATTTGGATAGCATGTCCAATCCATACTGCCTCTGCAAGAGTCGTATCCCACTTGGTGATCTAATCACCTCAATGCCCAAGAAATAATGCAGCTCTCCCAAATCCTTCATCTCAAACTTCTGCTTGAATAGCATTTTCACATGAAAGATATCTTCATCACTGTCACCTGTCATAATCAAATCATCAATATAAATGACAAGTAGCATAATACCTTTCTCTGTTTTTCTCACATAAAGTGAAAAATCTGCCTTGGAAATCTGAAAGCCAATAGTGACAAGATAATGTCCTATCTTTTCAGACCATGCTCTAGGTGCTTGCTTCAAGCCATACAAGGCTTTCTTCAACCTACAAATAAACTCAGGATGAACAGCATGCGCATAACCTGGTGGATGCTCCATATAGACCTCTTCTTGCAAATCACCGTGCAAGAAGGCATTCTTTACATCCATCTGATGTAAAGACCATCCCTTTGATGCAACCATAGCAATGATTGCTCTTACAGTTGCCATCCTTGCAACCGGACTGAATGTTTCTTCATAATCAATGCCATATGTTTGTGCATACCCCTTGACTACTAATCTTGCCTTGTATCTATTCACAGAACCATCTGCATTGTGTTTCACCTTATAAACCCACTTACAACCAATTGCATTCTTATCTTTAGGCAAAGGTACCAATTTCCATGTAGCATTTGCTTCCAAGGCATCCATGGCTTTTTCCCATTTTTCTTTTCCCATGGCTTGCTCAAAAGAAGGGTTCTAGTTCCTGTATCACTTTGACCATATATGCATAGTGAATGGCTATAAATCCATCATATTTCAACCTATCCACAGGATACCTAGCTCTGGTAGACCTGTGTAGAGTAGATTCACTCCCAGGTGCTCTCAAAACATCCCTGGTCTTCCTTACTCCAGGTGTAACAATAGAAGGAATACCCAACTCATCATCAATGCTCTGTTCTGAGCCACTGGATTCACCATCCACATAAGAGTGACCTGCATTCACATCAAACATGGGCTGATCTACCTTCTCTTTTCCTTTTTGTGATACCTGCATACCACTATGTGCATTGCTTTGAGAAGATTCTCCTGATCTCAATCTGCCTGTCTATGGCGAAGAATGTGAACCACTGCTAGAGGACGCTCCAAGTCCACTAATATCTTGTGACTACTGCTGTGAATTATGTGCCGCATTACCATTTTGTGCATCTATATTATCAAATCACATTTACTGGTTTATACCAGCTACTCATCTCATCAAAAACAACATCTCTGCTCACTGTAAACTTACGAGTAGAAGGGTTATAGCATCTATACCCTTTTTGCCTGCAGAGAGTAACTAATAAAGATGCACTTCTCAGCTTTTGGATCCAACTTGGATCTCAACTCATTTGGCACATGAACATAGGCAATGCAACCAAAAATTTTCAAATGAGAAATATCTGGTTTCCTACCAGTATACCTCTCTTCTGGAGTCATCCCATGTATTGCTGCAGTGGGAGTCATGTTCATTATGTAGACTGCTGTAGCAACTGCTTCAGCCCAGTAAAAATTTGGCAAGTCTTTTTCGTTGAGCATGGCACGAGATACCTCTCCAATATGCCTGTTTTTTCTTTCTGCAATTCCATTTTGTTGTGGGGTATGACTACATGAATATTGCTGCTATATGCCATGCTCCTGCAGGAACCTTGCAAACTCATTTGAGAGGTACTCTCCCCCTCCATCTAACCTTAGGCATTTTATTTGCAGGCCCTGTTTCTTTTTCAACCATAGCTAAAATACACCCAAACTTTTCTACTATAGTCATCAATAAAAGTGATAAAATAATGACAGCCTCCAAGAGATGCAGCTTTAGTAGTCCACAAATCAGAGTGGATTAATTCCAATGGCTTCTTACTCTCTTGAACATGTCTAGGAAATGGTTTCCTTGCTTGTTTTCCAAACTGACAGGCTTCACATACCTTATGCATTTCTGCAACCTTGAATTTAGGCAATCCTGCAACAATATTTTGGACTTGCATTGATTTAAGTCACTATACATTAACATGACCAATGCGTTTATGCCAGATATCAATATCTGCAACTACATCGGTCCCATGTGCAAACATTGCTGCACTCAATTCAGGCATGTCTGCATCCAACATAAACATTCTGCCCTTCTTCTTTCCTTTTGCTATCAAGTGACCTTTATTTTTCATATCCTCAACAAAGCATCCATGAGAATTAAATCTGACCTGCAAGCCCTGCTCAACCATTTGTCCAACAAAAACTAGATTCTTTGTGATATTCGGGACATGAAATACATCCTACAGGTATTTCTTTTTTCCATCCTGCACAGACAAATGAATTTTTCCAATCTGCACAAAAGGATGCGCAATATCATCACTAGTCTCCACAAATCCTGGTTTTTCCATTTTCCTTGCATCCTGCATCCATTCTGCATGACCTGTCATGTGGTTTGATGCACCTGAGTCAACATACCACACATCGTTGCTTTCTTCTGCACTTGTCACAAAATTGGTCATATGCTGCACCATAAACAAATTCTCATTTCTATCATCACCCTGTCTACTAGAAGATGTATAATTCCCTTGTTGCAATTTTCCATTCATGATGTCATTCTGCTTTTTATAGCAGTCTTTAGCCATATGACCCATTTTACCATAGTAGTAGCATTCAACATTGATGTTTGCATTTTGGCCTCTTTGCCATCCACCATGACCTCTTTGGCTCCCTCTGCCTCTAGAGTTACCACGTCTTCCTCCAAAGGACTGGTTTTCTTGAGTTTGCTGCATATTCTGATTTCTACCACGGCCTCCAGATCGGCCTCCTCTACCTCTGCCTCTACCTCTTCCAACATTTGAGTAGAAGACAGCTTCTTTTGAAGTTCCTCCTGAAGAAGATGCACCACCATTTCTCTGCTCCTTAGAAATTAGAAGAGCAATCAACTCCTCAAAATCAGGAAATCTTTCACGGACGAAAATGGATGTTCGGAACTGTGCATAATCCTTTCCTAGACCATTCAAGGTCACAGAAACTAAATCATCATCTTCCACTGGCGACCCAATGGAAGCAAGTGCATTTGCAATCTTCTTCACCTTCATGTGGTAGTCATTGATGCTCATACTTTCTCTTTGCACATTGTGCAACTCTTGCTTGAGCTGCATTTTCCTGGCTTGCGTATTTGTGCTATACATTTTTGACAAAGTATCCCATGCCTCCTTTGGCGTACTTGCATCTTGAATATGCACAATCATAGAGTTTGAAATGCTGGTAGACAGCCAGTACATAACTTTCCTAGCTCTCTCATGCCATGCTTTAAATGCCTGCATTTGCTGTTGATTGGGAACATCAGGAAGAACTGGTTCTTCTTCATTTCCTGCAACGAATTTCCAATATCATTTTCCCATGAGGAAATTCGTCATTCTAAACTTCCATGCTTGGAAGTTGTTCTTGTCAAGCTTTTCAGTGACAATCTATGAAAGAGAATCAGACGCCATTACAGAACACTGCAAAAAATTGTGTCACTGCAAAGAACACAGCTTCAGCCTCACAAGGGCAAATCTGCAAAACTGACGAAAGTGGTATTTGACCACACAGTCACTTCCTAGTGACGATTTTGCATCAACAGGCAACAAGGATGATTCTGTAACTCCCAATGTCTCTGTGCACAGGCATAGGATGCAATTTCTACAGTAACTTTTCATCGATCTATAGAACAGTGGTCGCACAGTATAAAACAGGGCATTTTCCTGAGTGCATGCAGAAAACTTCTGTCTCCAAAACAGGCCCCGAAATGGCCTCAAATAAAAAAAACAGAGCAACTAAGGGCTAAAGCCTATTCCCGCAGCATATACTGCCCTCTTGCTACACCGCGAAGGGCGTCTCAATCTGAGACAATGCACTCTTGCACTTTTTGACTGTGCTACCTGCAGAGACTTGCTCCCAAAATATAAAAATGAAAGCAACACTGGTCCTCTTACCAGAACACGCGAACTTGGTTTGCTTTCTTGAGCTCCTTACCACGAACAAGGCTCTGATACCATGTCAAGATTGTGGGAGAGAAGGAAGGAGTCTCACTTGTAGCTTTCTTGCTTGCACAATGGGGGAATACACACAAAGGTGGAGGCTGAAAACAGTTTTCCTCTTCTTAGTTGTGTAAGCCAAAAGAAGTCTTAGAAATAGAAGAACCCTATATATGGGTCTCAAACCAAACTCAACTAACTAAGGTGGCATACTAACTGAGCCACAAACTAGAGCAGATAAGGATAGCTGTCATCTAGCTATTATTCATGGGTAGTGTACCAACCGCATCTGCAGCTAACAAGTCGGTGACAAAAATGCACAACGGTCACCCTGGCATATCACGAGTGGAGCTCGATATCTCAACAATTAGATCCCCGATGATGGCAAGGTGGTCTCATTTACTCAAGAGGCTTCCATCATAACTAAAACGTTAGGTTAGGAATGGCTAAAAAGAGTTGAACATTGACTATCCTAGCATGACATCATTAGAACCCAATAAGTGGCATTTTTGGGAATTAGATTTGAGACTATCCTATGGGTAGAGCAATCAACATGCATTGCTTTTCCTTGTTTCTTACTCTTTTTGAACTAATTGCGACAATGGTTTGCTTAGATTGGAGAAATGATGAAAATGCAATCACCTCAGGAGCTAAGCTAGATGGTTGATAGGAGACTATAGAATTAAATTAGGTCCCCATTTTCAAGTCAATCCTTTTAGGATAAAGGTAGAGCTTTGCATGTGGGGTAGACTCAAGTAGTTCAAGGTTACGAATTTTCAATCATACTAATAGTTTCTCGATGGTAGTAATATTCATTAATTTTGGAAGGTCTACTTAAATACGTGTTGTTGATATTCATTTTGGTAGGCACGTTACAAATTTTTCAGGGCTGGTCTGAGATTTCTTGATTTACTACTATAGTAGATTGAGAGATCGGATTGTTAGTATGAGAGAAGGGTACATTGAAGCTCCAAAATAGGATATTATGTTGAGAGATGAATTTTAAAACCTATTTTTAAAGCCAAAAAGTACCCGCAGTGTAAAAGACCAATTTTTCATGGAAAATGAAACTGTTGCAGATCGATGAGCTGGAGTTGTCCTAGATAGAGTTTCAATGGTAGGAATGCAATGTAAGTCTCGGTTCGTCAATCGGAGTCAGTTTAACCCCCATTTAATCTTCACAAGGTTTTTGCATTATAAAGTAGCTATGTGATCTGGGAGCCAGAAAGTGCATGACGGAGATCATGTTGATAGATGTTGACACCAAGAAGCTGGCTGTCTAGTCCATTTGTGAATCAAAGTTTGTTTGGGCATCTGTTTTCAAGAAAAAAACCACTTGATCTAGTGTGAAACCTAAAAAATTAAATTGTATATTTTAAGTTTTAAGCCTTAAGCCTTAATTAAAAGGTTCAAACTGAAAAAAACTAAATCGAGGTAGGGAGGGGTGCAAATTATTTTGCGCCAAAAAAATCATGAAATTTGTGCCTCTTAAAGGCTCGAGATCATCAAGGAATGATGGCACATCTCTAATTTACTCATTAAGGGCTTCAACTTGACTGTGGACATGTAGATTATCATGCAAGAAATCAAAATGATGATTTTCAATCTTTCTCTCTCCTCTCTCCTCTTGTTGTGTGTTCCCATGGCTGTTTCTATGAGAGAAGGGGTGGGTTGAGATGAAAGATTTTGATCGTGGGATGATGCTGGAGCGTAAAGAAGTATAGATTGAGGTTGGAAGGATCATCATTGGCTATTGGAAAGTGTCAATGCCTCCCAATCATGAGATACATTGTCATGCCGCTACGCGCACATCGTGTAAAACAAATCTAGAGTGTGGCTTCCTTTTAGATTTAGAGAGCCAATGCCACTTTAGACATTAGTATTAGTGTCCATGGTTCAAAATATTAGATTTTTTTGGACAAGTTTTTAGTCAATTTTTGATATTTTAGATATTATCTCTTGTAAAAATCCATAAAAATATAGATAACTTTTAGATTAGGAGGACATGTAAAAGAAAGCATGTAGCTTTCAGCCAATTTGAGAGGATTTTGTGTAAAAAAAGAGATTACCAAAATCGCACGATGTGCGATCACTGTTTTCAGACAGCGAACAGCACTCCGAAAGTGGGAGATGAAGAAGGAGTGATCTAGCAGGATTCTGGTTAGGTGTCCTGGTATTTAACCCCCCTTTTGGAGTCATTGGAGGCATCAGATTGGGGATCTAAGCAGCATAGAGGAAGGTATTATTTTGTACACGTTTTTGTCTATTAGAGTTATATTTTCTCATAATGCTGAAAGAAAGTGACAGGCTTCATCTCTGTTAGTATTCTTCTATATTTTCTAATTCTTTTTGGGAGTATTCTTCTACATCTTCAATCTCTTGGAATCCCTTCTTTTCCGTCTACTCCTCTCCTTGAATCTACCTACACCCTACTGTCTCTTATCTTCAAGAACTTGGCTTGAAACCTTCAACCCTTCTCTTATCTCTACCATCTCCAAAGTCTAAGCTCTTGAACCCCCATACATTCTTCTCTTGCCAAACCCCTGTGGCGACCTTCAGCCCTACACGTTGCGACATTGGTGAACCCGACATGAAGGTCGATGTAAGAGAACTCCAAGATGGGGGATTCTGGTGCGCAGATCGGTCGCAGTATGCTCACGTAGTGAATCCCGGAAGGTCCCCAAGAACAATGAACTCTACCTTTTTGCACAAATTACAATGTAAAAACATGAACGACAAGAGCAAGAGACCAATTGGGTTCAATCTCCCCCCATGCCTTGTATGAGCGCTTCACAAAGCATGTATTTTATGTATATTTCCATCTTCATGCTCAATAATAGCCCAATTTACAAAAATATGACAAGCTTTTAGCTTTTGAGTTTGCTTTTACAAAAATAGGAAATAAAGCTAATGGATGGTGCCCAAAGAGTCTAGCACGCCCAAGACAATGTCCCAAATAGAAATAACATATTCATGCGCATAGGCACATACAAAATAATAATCAATAGTCGATGCCTCAATAGACATAACAAAATATAGACGTGACGCCTATCAAAATATAATCCATAGGTCGAATACTCGCTAGACTCCAATGCTTTCCTCCGCCACTGCTGCTATCTCTACACATCAACTGAAGCATTCACAATCGTTAGTAAAATAATACAATTAAACCGACAAAAGTGAATACCTAGCAGTCTTCAGCTACATAAATAAATCAACTGGTTAGAAATAAATCCTAACCTTAATTTATTACGAGTGCGCACTCTAAACTCATAAACGTTTATTAATTTAATATGCATTTTGCGGAATCACCCATGTACACACTAAATTAATGAAACGCCCGAAAAGGACAGGCGTCCCCATCAACTTCTCACACAAAGAATTCACTTTGTGTATGAGCCCTGGTCATCTAAGTTTACGGAATCCACCGTAAAACCTCACAGAATCCACCGTGGCACGAAATCCACCGTGGAATATGCATCCTGGCATCATACCCCTGGGGTGGGATAGCAATTGACCTCAATTGCTATTAGCTCAATGTGGAGCTAACAGAGTGGGGAAAACATTTAAGTCTCTAGCGTGCATCCATTGTGCTTCCTCTACGGGATGGTTTTTAAATTTAACTAGATATCTAGAATACCTTCGGCCAGTTCTAGTGGTCATAAAGTCAGTGTCTATGATAGCTTCTAGTTCAAGTATTTCAGTCTCTTTCTTTAATAAAGGTGGGTTTTCATAAACAGGATGGACAGGTAATTGGCCTCTAAATGGTCTCAATAAACTAATGTGAAATGTACTGTGAATTTTCCAATGAGATGGTAATTCTAATTTAAATGCATTATCATTAATTTTATGAATAATTCTAAATGGTCCATAAAATCTGGGAGCTAGTTTGACAACTGGATGTCTATCTACACTTTGCAGTCTACGTTTTTCTATTCTCAGCCAAATATAATCATCAACTTTGAAATTCATGGCTTGTCTTTTCTTGTTGGCTTGTTTGGTATATGATTGTTGGGCTTTAGCAATTATATCCTTAGCCTCATCAAATATGTTGTTATGCATACTAGCAATATCATCAGCACTCTGAATTCTATTAGATAAAGATGCAACAGGTGTAGACAATCTATATCCATAAATGACTTCAAACGGTGCTTTCTTTGTAGATGTGTGCGGTGTATTGTTATATGCAAACTGTAATAAATACAAATGAGTATCCCATGTCTGAGGTTTAGAGATAGTATATGCACGTAAAAGATCTAGAATGGTGCTATTTGTGGCTTCTGTTTGTCCATTAGTTTCTGGATGAAATGCAGATGAGAAATCAATCTTTGTGCCTAGATTAGCAAACATGGTAATCCAAAAATTGTTACAAAATCTAGAATCACGATCTGAAATGATAACTTTGGGCAATCCATGGTTAGTAAAAACAGTTTTCAAAAAAAATTGTGCTGCCTGTGATACTGTTAAAGTTTTCTTACATGGAATGAAATATGCTTACTTACTAAATCTATCTACAACTGTCCAAATCATATTATGGTTAGATTTAGTATTTGGTAGACCAGTAATGAAATCCATAGAAATTTGTTCCCAAGGTTTAGATGGAATAGGCAAAGGCATAAGTAATCCATACTGTTTACCATGATGTCTCTTAACTCTTTGACAAATCAAACATTCAGAAACGAAATTAGATATATCTGCATCCATATGCGGCCAATAAAAATCTTCAGTTAACATACATAATGTAGATATGATACCTCTATGACCTTGATATGGGGGACAATGAATTTCATTCAAAACAAAAGATCAGAATGGAATAGTAACACAGAGTCTCTTTTCATAAAACATAAATCCATCATTATATGACAATGAATCAACAGGAATGAAATTATTTTGAACTAATTTATTCCAATCAGAATGAAAAGTAATATCCTGGTGATATGTACCTTTCATAGTAATCAAAGAATCAAAAGATATGACAGAAATATTATCAATTGCAGGTCTTCTACTCAATGCATCAGCAACTACATTTTCTTTTCCAGGTTGGTATTGAATGATAGGATGAAAACTTTGAATAAAGGAAGCCCATTTGATATGATGGTCAGAGATTTAGGGTTGGCTAAGTAAATGTCTAATACTTTGCTGGTCAGTCTTTATCATGAATTCTGAACCCATTAAGTAGTGTTTCCACTGTCTTAATGCTTGTACAACTGCTAATAGTTCTTTGTCATATGTGGAATATTTCAGCTCAGAGGGTTTCAGCTTACAACTAGAATATGCTATAGGATGGTTGTCTTGCATTAGTACGGCTCCTATTCCTGATCCGCTAACATCGGTCACAACTAGAAAGAATGGTCTATTAAAGTCAGGCAACTGTAGAACAGGGGCATTGGTTAATGCATGTTTCAGTAAGTCAAAGGTTTTCTATTGATTTTCGGTCCATTGATAAACAATTCCTTTCTTGAGAAGTTTTGTTAATGGTAAAGCAAGTAATGAAAAATTACGTATAAAATTCCTATAGAAACTAGCAAGACCAAGGAATGAGTGTAACTCATGCACGTTTTTAGGAACAGGCCAATGCAATATTGCATCAATTTTCTTAAGATCAACTTTAATTCCTTCAGATGATACAATATGACCTAAATACTCAATTTTTGTCTTAAAGAATTCACTATTTTCAGGATTTGCAAACAGTTGATTTTCTTTCAATAATTGAAAAACTAATGACAAATGCTCATAATGTTCTTTCTCATTTTGACTAAACACCAAAATATCATCAAAGAAAACAATTACACAATACTGATATTTCAAAAAGATATGGTTCATCATTCTACTAAAGGTGGCAGGTGCATTAGTCAATCCGAATGGCATGACTAAGAATTCGTAATGACCAAACTATGTTCTGAATGCAGTCTTAAATATGTCAGATTTATCTAGCCTCACCTGATGATAACCAGACTTAAGGTCAATTTTACTAAATATAGAAGATCCTTGCAGTTTATCCATAAGGTCATCAACTCTAGGAATAGGATACCTATTCTTTACAGTGATCTTATTTAAAGCTCGGTAGTCAATACACATACGATAAGTATTATTCTTTTTCTTGACTAAAAGTACAAGTGCACCGAATGGAGAACTGCTAGGTCGAATTAAACCTCTATTTAGTAATTCTTCAACTTGACTCTAGATTTCTTTTTGTTCTATCTGGTTGTGCCTATATGGTGCTTTGCAAGGTGGTTGTGTGCCAGGAATCAAATCAATCTTATGGTCTTCTGGTCATGAAGGAGGTAAACCTGGTGGTAGGTCTTCTGCAAAACAATCCTTAAAATATGCAATAAATTCCTTATGCCTAGGGTGCATATGATTTTCCTTTGCTTGCAATTCATTCACCCAAATGAGATATGATTTACTACTCTTGCGTAATGCACATTTAGCTTGAGTATGCGAAAGCAGTGGAAAAACATTAGATGCATGCATACCATATAATGTAATAGATTTTCCTTGAAAATTAATATTCATTGTGTGTGTGGAATAATCTATATCTGGGTTATGCTGGTGTCGCCAAGACATTCCTAAAATAATGTCACTCGACTGTAATGGAACAACTAAGAAATTTCTTCTTTCAGTATATGAACCAATTTGAATCTCTAAATCTTGCACTTCCTGTGTACCATTATACCTAGTGCCCAAAAATGCAGCTTTTATGCGATAATGCGAAGGTACAGTCTGTAATTTCAATTCCTTTACCAATTTTGCTGAAATAAAATCATGAGTACTACCGTCATCATGCAAAATAGTCTTTTCCTTTCCATGCACCAAACATTTCATAGTCAATAATGAATGTGGAGTAGGCATACGTGGTAAAGTGTTGGAAGTAGTAGTGGTGTCGTCCTCATCTTCAGTGAAATCAGGCATATCCTCATGTTCATCTTCGTCCATGGCTCCAAGATAGTTGATATGAGCTGGTGGCTTCTTTGAATGACAATTTGTTGCGAGATGTCCAGGCTGGTGACATTTATAGCATACTATTGGCTTGGCTTTGGTTACATTATTTGCAATGGCGGGAAGTCTAGGTACATTTGGATTTGCTTGTGGAATAGGCTTAGGATTTGGATTGACATTGGATGGTAATGTAGGTGGTTTAGCCCAATTCTTGTGGAAAGATGATGAAGAGAAACGACCTGGATTAAATCTTCTAAATTTGGAATTGAATTGTTTAGATCCATAATTACCATTGGCTTGGAATTGTTGTGGTCGTCTGTCTCTACCACGTAACTTATCTTCAGTGTCGTGAGCTAGTGAAATGGCATCTTCAAGGGTAGCAGGCTTGAACATGTTCACTTCAGCGTAATAATGTCCAAGAAGTCCAGACATATACTTCCGCTTATGTGTTGTCTCTGGTACGTCTTCAAGCATGCGTAGTTGTAGGAGTGCATTCCAAAAACACTCTGTATACTGAGGAATAGGCTCACGATCCCGTTGTTGAAGTAGATCCCATTGCTTGATAGCCTTCTCATGAAATTGTGGTGGAAGGAAGTTCTGCATGAACTTCTTCTTGAAATCTTCCCAAGTAGCAGGACATTCTATGCTCTTACGTACTACAATCCACCAAAGTGATGCTCTGTCTACCAAATGATTAGTAACACACTTGATTTTATCTTTTTCTGGATAAGTTTCCTCATGGAAATAGTCATCAAACTGACTAATGAATGCTAGAACAATATTTCCTTCTCGTATGCCATTGAAAGTGCGAAATTTGAAACTTCGTTTACTTATCTTTGATTCCTTGCGAATGGTTTGAGCTTCAAGGGTGGCGTCGATGGTACGTCGAATCAAATCTTCAGCTTGAGGTTCTTCTTTGTCGGTAGACGCTCTTTGTAATTTTGCCAATTGCGCTTGCAATGCTTGCCTAGCCCTTCATTCTTCTTCCAATTGCATCATGATTAGGTCTAGCTTTTGCTCCATGGTAGGCTCAGGTAGGTCGTCTTCAGCCATAGGATCATCCATATGTGGTTCCGTCATCCTGTAAAACTCAAAAGACCTTTCTCACTCAAAATCAGGTTAGCGGGATGAGCGTAGCTCAAATTCGGGGTTACAAGGCTATGTGTTTTTTTGGGTATTTCTTTCTCAATTTTCTGAAAATCTGCGATATTTCCTTCTTTGTATGCTGAAAATACTTCAACGAACCTGCGTATGGGTAGAATACCTTCCAACGAACAACTTTGCAGTTCGAAATTTCTGCGCAGGAATAACCCTTCTAGGAGTTTTGAGCACAAGTCAGTTCTAACTCCAGTTGACTAGTCTGACTTGCAGAGTTGCAGACTTAGGTGACTTGCAGAGTTGTAGACTTAGCCGACTTAGTGAACTTGTAGGACTTGATCACAGTTGACTTGCAGAACTTGATTTCTGGAGTGCAGGACCTAGAGTTACTGACTTGGAGAGTTAGGAGCTTTGAATTACTTAGTGGATTAAGAAGCTTTTAGCTTCTTAATCCGTCGTTGATTTTTAGGACAAAAATATGTCCTTGACGGATTTCGCGCCGCCCTGAATAGCCTCACGCCGCGTTCAACTCGATTTGCTTAATTGAAGCTTTGTGAAGCTTCTAATTAAGCTTACTAATTGTTAACTTTGGTCTTTGAAGCTTGATGAAAAGAAAATTACTCTTTTTGTCTGTATATCCACGATTTTGGTGAAGGAGATGAATGCGTGGTCCTCCGCCTGTACAGCCTGGTCCTTCGCGATCTGATAGCAGAAACAGGTGTTCTTGATCGCCAGAAGTCTGCCTGTATCGACGGTTCGCGACGAGATTGACTGTAGAGCCCGATCGTTCCAGGAGCTCCGCCTTCGCTCAAGATGGGTAGCGATTGGAAGCTCTTGATCTCAGCTCCGCTCTGATACCACTGGTGCGCAGATCGGTCGCAGTATGCTCACGTAGTGAATCCTGGAAGGTCCCCAAGAACAATGAACTCTACCTTTTTGCACAAATTACAATGTAAAAGCATGAACGACAAGAGCAAGAGACCAATTGGGTTCAATCTCCCCCCATGCCTTGTGTGAGCGCTTCACAAAGCATGTATTTTATGTATATTTCCATCTTCATGCTCAATAATAGCCCAATTTACAAAAATATGACAAGCTTTTAGCTTTTGAGTTTGCTTTTACAAAAATAGGAAATAAAGCTAATGGACGGTGCCCAAAGAGTCTGGCACGCCCAATACAATGTCCCAAATAGAAATAACATATTCATGCGCATAGGCGCATACAAAATAATAATCAATAATCGATGCCTCAATAGACATAACAAAATATAGGCGTGACGCCTATCAAAATATAATCCATAGGTCGAATACTCGCTAGACTCCAATGCTTTCCTCCGCCACTGCTGCTATCTCTACACATCAACTGAAGCATTCGCAATCGTTAGTAAAATAATACAATTAAACCGACAAAAGTGAATACCTAGCAGTCTTCAGCTACATAAATAAATCAACTGGTTAGAAATAAATCCTAACCTTAATTTATTACGAGTGTGCACTCTAAACTCATAAACGTTTATTAATTGAATATGCATTTTGCGGAATCACCCGCTACGGAATCACCCATGTACACACTAAATTAATGAAACGCCCGAAAAGGACAGGCGTCCCCATCAACTTCTCGCACAAAGAATCCACTTTGTGTATGAGCCCCGGTCATCTAAGTTTACGGAATCCACCGTAAAACCTCACGGAATCCACCGTGGCACGGAATCCATCGTGGAATATGCCTCCTGGCATCAGATTCTTCAGGAGATACTCTACAACAATGGGCGTGCATACTGTAGCAAACTTAGCAACAACAAATTCAAATGTTACAACAATAACAACAAAGGAAAGACAAAGAGAAGATTGAGTCCACAGCTATCAAGGCCCTAGAGGAAGTTGGGCATGAATTAAAACAATTTAATGGTCAAAATGTTTCTATTTTTATTCGCTTATATGTTGAAAAAATGCTATTCTTTGGTGTACCATAATATGCATGGAGCTGTTATTTTGCCAGACTAGCCAAGCATGGTCTTCAAGAAAGAATCCATGGTCTTTTTCAACAAGATACGGATTGGGTTGCATTCAAAAAATCCCTATGCGAAGAATTCTTCTTAGAAGAATCTGGCCTAATGACGAAGAAAAGTTTCACTGAATGGGTTGAAAAACCCAACAAAGATTTAGCTGCAACAGCTCTATACCATGAGTTTGAAAGTAAATTTGGACAACTTGATGCTGAAGACTAACAAAGTATGGAAGGTCAGAAGATTGAATTATTCCTTAAGACTGCAGATCCCATTCTGCAAGAGAAGCTTGCTGATCACCTAGAAGGTGCTACCTCCGAATCAGGAATCAAGACTGCATGGACAGATGTTACTGATGCAGTTAACATGATTGCTCGAAGAGAGTGGATGCGACTAAGATTGGGCTCTACTTCAACTTCAACAACTCCATTGATGGAGCTTGTTCCACCTTCAAAATCCCCTATTCCTTTGACTAATCAACCAACTCTTTCTTCTTCTGTTCCTTCTAAAAATGATGTAATGGATGAACTCATTAAAAGCATGCGTGACCTTTATCTAAATCTTACAGAAATTAGTTACAAAGTAGAGAAGCTGGATGTCAAAGTCGAAGAGCGAGGATGAGCATCAACTCAAAGGCCCATGAGAGAAGGCTTTAAGAGGCACTGCATTTGGTGTGACAGACAACAACATGATAAGAGGGAGTGTTCTGCCTTCCATGAGGCTGAAGCACAGAAGCTCGTCTTTTGGAAAGACGGAAAATTTCATGCGGCTGAAACTGGTCTTCCACTAGAGCCAAATTTTGGCAATGGTGGAATGAAGAAAAGATTAGAAGATTTAGCTGTAAAGAATGCCTATGCAGCAATTGATGCAACTACTTATGGGCTACAAATTGAGCCAATTAAATCAAGTTTGAAAGCATGTAAAGCTAATGTGAAATCTAAAGTATGGATGCATGCACTAGATCAAATGACGCCAATTAGTATATTTGAGGAATAACTGGTTGGAAAGAACCGGTAGATTCTTTTTCTGCCTTTGCACATTTGGCTGATGTCAATCATAAAGAAGTCTTGATTGAAGAAAAGAGAAGAATAGAAGATGAACTAGGGTCTTCCTCTTCTGACCCTCCGAAACGGGTAACTAGAAGAACGCCTGAACAACCAAAGCTTGCTGAAAATATAACCCCAGATCAAGAGATGGAAGATGTGCCACAAACAAAGAAGACCAAAGGAAAGAAGAAAGGCAAGCAGCCAGGCTAAAAATTGTAGTCTGACATAGAATCTGTAACCGATCTCAAACGAGTCCTAGAAGAACGAATTCTAGGAAGCAAAATTGAATTCACCTTAGGCAAAATTCTTGGAATTGCCAAACGTGAATTCCATGATGTAATTATTGATGTAATCAAAAGGAAAAGACAATATGTTGGTGATGAAGCTGAAGAAATAGTGCATGCTTTTTTGCAATTCAAGCAACATGCATATCTTAGAAAATTTCATTAAAATGAAAACAGTCTCCTTTGAATATCCTATGAAAGAAGGTACAATCTACAATGTATTTCTCCTTAGAGTGCAATCACATAAAGTGATAGATGATTATCTCCCTAGTGTTTAGGATGTAATAGTTCTCAAACCCACTTTATATTTTTCAAAGACGATAATCTTTCCTCTAAATGATGCAATGCTTTAGCATGCAACACTTTAACATGCACGAGAAAGGCATCTATCTTTAGTTCTAGTAAGTGCATCTTTTAAGAGATAATCATGATTAGTTTCTAATGGACAATTCATTTTCATATTCTAAGGATGTTGTAAGCTATAGTTTCCTCTTAAATACACAATAGTTTAAGGATATTCATGAAAGAAACGAGAGAGAGAGAGAGAGAGAGAGAGAGAGAGAGAGAGAGAGAGAGAGAGAGGGACAAAGGCAAGAAGGAGAGTAGCCATGCTCTCTATTCATCTTCCATTATCTTCCCACAGACAACTGTGTACTAACACAACCAAACATACAAAATCAAAGTAACCTAGATTTAACCATGCTTGAGTCAGTGTGACCCAAACCTTATTCTACTAAGGTAACCAAACCAAAACCAAATGTTCATGATCTTGACTCTAAACACTTTCCCCTCAAGCTCAAGTAAGGTACGTCACTCCAAGTAGCTCTCTAAAATGCACAGACTTATCTTTACCTAATGACTTGGTAAAGATATATGCAACTTAGTCTTGTGTCCTCATATAGACCAAATCAATGTCACTTATAATCGCTTTTTATTTGATAAAGTGATAATGTACCTCAATGTGCTTAGTCCTAGCATTATAGACAAGATTACTGGCTAGGAGCGAACTACTCATGTTGTCACAATAGAGTGTGACGGGCCTAACTTGTCTTCTTTGTGAATAGGCTATGATCAGCCTTGGCCATAGTGAAACCAAGCTTTTGTAAGCATGCACTTATCTTAGCATTCCAAGCTCTAGGTGCTTGCTTCAACCCATACAATGCTTTCTTCAATCTACACACATGTGTAGGAAAATCACGATGTACATAGCCCTCGGGCTGATCCGTGTATACTTCCTCAACCTAATCACCATTGAGGAAAGCATTCTTCACATCCATCTAATACATACTCCATTGAATCATAACCAGAAGTGAGTGGCCCTGTAACATCATCAAGTTTTCCTTTGCCTTTATCCACATTTCTCCCCCTCACTAACATATCCATGTCAGTGGATAAAGATATTGAAGTCCTCAATCTACTTGTCCAAGGACTAACTGTAATGTAGTAGCATCTTTAGAAGGCCCAAGAATTTTTGCACTCTCATTTGTACCTGTATGTACATAAGTCTCCTGAAAAACATCATCATCATCCATCAAGATGGTATTATTCTTATGCCATGAATTTAGCTCATCAAATACTACATCTCTTGAGACCAATGTCTCATGAGTAGAAGGATTGTAGCATTTGTAAGCCTTCCTATCTTGTGCATACTCAATAAAGATGGCATTTTCTACCTTTGGATCAAGCTTCTTCCTCTTCTCATCTGAAACATATACATATGCAAAACATCCAAAGACCTTAAGATGGCTAATGTCAGGTTTTATCCCATAAATCCTCTCATGAGGAGTCGCCTCATGTATCTTTGTTGTTGGCATATGATTCATGACATACACAAGAGTTATTACAGCCTGTGCCCAATATGGATTTGGTAGGCTCCTCTCATTCAACATGGCTCTAACCGATTCCATGATCACCCTGTTTTTCCTTTCTGCCACTCCATTTTGTTGTGGTGTGTACCTGCATGTCAATTGCCTCTTTATCCCATGGGTTGCCAAGAAGTGATCAAAGTCTTTAGAGACATGTTCTCCACCACTATCAGATCTTAAGCATGAGATGTAACAAGCCAATTATTTCTCCACATGTCTCTTGAAGTCCTGAAAAGCATCCATAACACCACTCTTGTGCTTCAATACAACCATGTGTACCTACTATAGTCATCTATGAATGACACATAGTAGCGTGATCCCCCAAGAGATGCATTCTGTGAGGGTCCCCATACATCATAATGTACAAGTTGTAATGGTCTAGTAGTGGTGCTTACATGCCTCATAAATGGAAGCCTTGATTGCTTTCCAAATTGACATGATTGACATACATGTCCCAATTCCACATGCTTGAACTTAGGGAGTCCAAGTACAACTTGCTTATGTTGCATATTTTTTAGCTTTTGAACATTTACATTACCAATCCTTTTATGCCATATATCAATGTCCCTTATTGCAACATTGTCATGTGAATACATAACATCATTCAAGGCTAGAATTTTTGTATCCAATGTAAACATCTTGCCATTTCTCTTGCCTTTAGCAATGAGTCTGCATCCTTGACCATACTCTTCAATGTAGCATCCATCTCTATTGAATCTAACTTGTAGATTCTATTCAGCCATTTTTCCCACAAAAAGCAAGTTTTGGTAATGGAGGGTACATGTAACATATCATATAGACTCTTTTTCTTGTCACCATGAATCATCAAGGGAATGGTACATGTATGCTTAATGTTATGCTACGTATCATCCCTTGTGCAAACATATCTATGAGCACCTTCTACCAATGTGTCAAAACACTGTCCATGAGGGGTCATGTGGTTAGATGTCCATGAGTCTATATACCATACATCATCTATTTTGCCTTGTGTAGGCAACCCCTTCTTCACATGTTGCATAGCAAACAACCTATCACCCTCCTACAAACCACTAAAAGAGGCATAATTACCATGTGCCTCCCTCTTGCTCTCTGATCATTCTGCTTCTTGTAGCAATCTTTAGCTACATGTCCATATTTTCCACAATAATGGCAATCCTTATTTGCATTTTATTGCTATCCAAGGCTCATTTGGGGTTGCTACCAAGTACCTCTTCCTCTAGATGAGTAACCCCCTCTTCCATGAGCATTAGAGGCACCTCTATCTGCTTAAGGCTACCTACTTTGCCATGCACTACCTTGTTGTCCACAACTGCATATACATTTCTAACCTCTCTTCCTCTAAAGTTTGGCCTTCCTCTTCCACCTCTACCCCTTTGATTTAAGTAGAAGACATTGTCCTTGCTATTCTTAGACCCACTGGAACTTGTATTGAGTCCAAGCTTCACTTCATGCAAAAGAAGTGCCATAATTTCATCAAAGTTAGGCTGATCCTGACGCACTAATATGGAAGTGTCAAACTTCTTGTACTCCTCTCCAAGTCCATGGAGGGTAGTGGCCACCAAATCATTATCCTCAACTTTAGCTCCATTTGAGCTTGGTTGCTCTGCAATGGTTCTAATCTCATTCACATAGTCTTCAATAGACCTTCCATTCCTTGATATGTGACTAAATTTTTTCTTCAATTGTGTCTTTCTTGCATTAGTGACATGGCCATAATTCTTCATCAACAAGTCCCAAGTAGCTTTTGGTGATGTAAAATTTGCAATTTTCATAGCTTTTGTATCTGACACGCATAAGGACAGCCAATGCAAGACTTTGCTAGCCTTTTTAAACTATGTCTTATGTGTCTTCAATTAATCCTGTGTTGGAGGTCTATCCTCCGGTAGCTTGGGCTCATCTTCAAGACCTATGACTAGATCCCAATAGCCTCTTCCAATTAAGAAGTTTGATATCCTAAACTTCCATAAAACAAAGTTGTTGTAGTCCAGCTTCTCACCTACTATCTAGGTGATAGTATCCTTTTCTCCTGTGTTTGCCATTCCAAAGTCTTCAACTTTGCAAAAAATAAAATTTGATGTATAAAAAAAGAGTCAATTACCCCAAAATGCCAACAGAGGCAATGCACTTCAATGACATGTGTAGTGCAACCAATTTTTACTTAAAATTTGCAGCAATAAACACTATTGCATTCTCAGCCAATACATGTGCTTTGTTCCCATTCAACCCCAGTTACAATGCCTCCAACAAACCTGCACTCCAATCTAATGTGATGACTCCTTTAGGTAGCTTCTTGCTGTTGCTAGACATTCTATAGATCCTTCCGACACAATGTTAGTGCAAGCATTTGGCTGAAACAAATTCATGAATATTCCTAAGGCAGTAATCTTTTTCTTGCAGGGTCGTATTTTCCAACAAACCTATTCCTCTTTAGCACGATAATATGCTTGCAATTGAAGCCTATTTGTTCCAATGAGACATCAGTCATGTTTTGGCATTCACTCACATCAAGCTTCTCAAGCTGAGGGTCGGTTTTAGATATCTGATAGATGGAATGTCCACTTAATGATGCCTCCTGAACAACAACTCCAATGCTTCTGTGCAGTTCACTAGTGAACCAAACAACCTTTACAATCTGAATAGCTTCTCAAGCTGAGGGTAGGCTTTAGATATCTGATAGATGGAATGTCCACTTAATGATGCCGCCTAAACAACAACTCCAATGCTTCTGTGCAGTTCACGACTGAACCAAACAACCTTTACAATCTGAATAGCTTCAAGTATTCATGGCTTGCAACAAGAAGATTGTGTCCATTAGAGGAGCTGGGGACCTTTCTATAGAGATAACATCAATATATTTCTTCATTATCTCCAACAGCTGTACCGTTGCTGCCAACTCCTTGTTTTTCTTATCAAGGCCTTGTCAGCACTATGGAAAAGGCAGCATGGAACCTTGAGAAGGATCTTTTAGCTATAGTGACTAAAGATCAGCAGCTGATTTTGCATCATTTCAATTTGCAAAGGCTATGGGCAGTTTCTTCAGAAAGAGGAGCAACCTCTTTATGCTGGCGTCCTGTTGGCAAAGCGTGAGTTGGGTTGAGGAGGGTCAACTAACCCAGGGTGGCAGCAATAATCTGTTCTTCTATGAGGATCGAACTCCTCGTTTCTTTCCTGCTCCTTTAAAAGCGCCTGCAGCGCTGTGATTAAGAGTTGGTAATCCAATTTAAGGCCAATAAAACCTGTGACGAGATAGAGTGACAAGCGCAGCTCTGGGAGCGCCCTTTTGTTAAGCCACGGGAATGGCACGCATCACGACCATCTTCATCATCATTACCATCACCATCGTCACTAGCATCAGTTTGCTAGCTCTATCGCATCTCCGCTACAGCATTGTGTTATCTATCCTTAGCTCGAAACTCCAGCATGGCTCGCCTCTTTCTCTTGGAAGCTGTTTTCTTCTGTGTGGCGGTGCGTGCTATAAGCTACAATCTGGAATTAGTTGATGCTACAACTGATCCCAATGCCATCTATGTCGTCTTTGACGAGAAGTTCAATGTGTTATGTCCACACGCCTTCAAGCCCCACTGCCTAGTCTGCGCATGGGTGATAATTGGCCAACTCCTAGCTCATCATGGAAGTCCAAGCTTGGGATGTTTTTCCTTTACCTTGTTTTTGCTGCTTTGTTTGGTCTAAACTTAGAGTTGTAGCAGACGACCTTACAACATCCCTGGTTTATAGTCTTGTACTTGCTGATGCTTGTAGTCACACTACTACAATATTGGTTCACTGTCGCTTCTCATACCATTAAAGAAATCAAAGAGAGAGAGAGAGAGAGAGAGAGAGAGGGACAAAGGTCAGGCACGAAGGAGAGCAATCATGCTCTCTATTTATCTTTCATTATCTTCCCACAAACAACTGTGTAATAACACAAACAAACATACAAAATCAAAGTAACCTAGATGTAACCATGGTTGAGTCAATGTGACCCAAACCTTATTCTCCTAAGGTAACCAAACCAAAACCAAAGGTTCATGAGCTTGACTCTCAACAATTCAAGGATCCTGACTACATGGATCGAAACTGCACTTTCCCTTCCATTGTTGTAAGTAGTAATTGTTAAGAATTGCGTGGTGAGGGGACTTACTTGAGTTATTGTGACAAACACATACCATACACAAGAAGAGAGATGGAGACTATAACATTTTCTTGTTGGTTTTTTCTTTTTCTTTCTCACATACTACAATGTACACATTCTATATATAAGATATAATCTAAAGAAAAGTGGCCTACCAAGTCAAACATTGCATAATTGACGATACTAATCAATTGGTACTATAACTATGCTAGTTGTGGGTAGGTACAACAAACTAAATATAATAAGTGATAAGTTAGTGGCCATGTGAGGATCATAATGATCACTAACTTGATAAGTGTAGATGTACATACCCATATCTAATTAAGCAGTCCATCATCAATGTCTGCACTTGGCTTGCCATCTTAACACTCCCCCTCAAGCTCAACTGTATCTCTACAACTCCAAGTAAGCTTCAAAATTTTCAAAGCTTATATGCACCCAATGCATTTGTGAAAATGTTAGCTATCTAAGCCTATGTGCGGAAATATACAAGTCAATCTCTCATACAATTACATTTTTTCTCACAAAGTGGTAATGCACCTCAATGTGTTTTGTCCTAGCATAGAACACTAGGTTCCTAGCTAATTGTATGATGCTCATGTTGTCACAAAGGATGACAACTAATGCATATCCAAATCACCTAATAACTTTTGCAGCCACACACCTCACATACTTCCATAGCATCACCTCTATACTCAGCCTTATACTCGATAAGGCAACTATTGGTTGCTTTTTGCTACTCCACATAACTATTGTACTACCAAGCCAAAACATGAATCCACTAGTAGATTTCCTGTCAGATATGCTACCAGCCCAATTTGCAATGTGTATCCAAATACATGTATATTCTTACTTGCCTCATAAAATAGTCTATAATGCAAAGTGGACTTCACATACCTCAATATGCGCCTAATTGCATCCAAGTGAGGCTTTCTAGGCATCTACATAAACTAACAGACAATGCCAATAGTGGCCTTGTGATAGTCATGTAAATCAAAATTCCTACTATCCTTCTGGACTTGGTAGGGTCTTCTATCTCATCCCCAACCTCAGCACTCAACTTCACATTTTACTCTAATGGTATTGGAAGAGGCTTATATGATGTCATATGAAACTTGGATAGCATATCTAAGCTATACTACCTTTAGGACAATCACATATTATTATCACATCATATCACCTTGTTAGATATACTCAATGCTCCACCCCACGTAAGATGCCACCAATGATCCATGGTGCTCTAAGTTATAAGGCCTCCATTATGAGGAGAAGCCATGACATTGGGTGGGTCCTAACTTGTATATTAGATGAGGTCTATGTGATTGGATGGCAAAAAGGTGACCTTTGTGGATCTAGCCTTTGGGTTACATAGAGTATTTATACTAGTAGCAACTCAAGGCAAATGCATTGAGTTACAAGGTGTGGGAGTTACCAAGGGGCCCTATTTTGGGGTACAAGGGCCACAAAAGCATGGGGATTTTAGGGTAGTGCCCCCAGCCTGATGGTAAAGGAAATATTCCCTGATCGACTAGGAAATATTCATAACATGATTGACCATGTTGATTAGACTACCTTCCTGGGTTAAAAAAGGAAGACCCCTCTAAAGCTATCGTTAATCTATCTTTCACCCAATCAAAGTTCTTCTAGCTACCCTAAGCACTTTGCATATCATATGTCTAGGTCACCATCTAAAATTCAAAGTGAAAGCATAGGTGGGTAGAGCCATCTTTGTATCAATTCATTTTGAAATTAAAGTAGCCTTTGTTCCTCTCATATTTGTTGTGTATTCTCTACTCCTTACTTGAATTCTATCCAATGTGCCATGAAATTTCTACATAGTATCAAAGCCTAGGGGGCTTTGAGGAGTGAAGAGTATGCAAGAGGCAAGGGCTTTGAGAGTAAAGAGGAGAAATGTCGTCTACTACATCAAGTAGCAGTTGTTGGGGGTAAAGGCGCCTCCGCCTAGCTGCTCGTGTATTACTACAATGACAGTCACCGCCACTACACACTGCAGGTGGCGGGCGCCCGTCACCGTCACTTTATTCTTTATTCTTTCAGTGACAGTTTGAATAATGGAAGGCCCGGTCACACATTGTGACTGTTGGAGTTCCCATTTCTTGTCTCTCTCTTTCTTGCTCTTGCTCTCCCGCCATAGCTCTCGAGTCTAAGCTTTGATCCTTCTCTCCCTTTCAACTTGTACCAGAGCTCGGCTTCCCGACTCTTGAGCTTGGTTCATGCCATTCTCAGCTTCCCATCGACTCCCCACTCACATTAAGTCTCCTTCCCAGCAGCCATATTCGACTCCTTCGAGCTCCCGTCACTCCCCGGCTTCCTAAGCACCTTCTCGGCATTGTTGGGCACCTTTAGGGCATTACATCAGAGGTATTGCTTCATTCTCCACAGGGTTTTACTTCAATTTTCAGTTTGTAAGTCTGAGAAGAGGAATGGGCAGCCACCATTGAAGCTCTAATACTTCATATGCCACTCTATATCCCTTGTGGCTACTTGTGGCCTTACATAGGCCTTCTATAGGCCTTACTCAAGCCCCTCCTCAATCCTTAGCTGCCATGTTTTGCAGTAGCCCCTCCAAGAACATTCACGCTATTTGCGTCAGCTGTGCAGACCTTTTTTCATCAGCATTTGACAGCCATACTTCATGATTGGTGGCTTATACACTAAGTTGGGGGCACACTCTTGATGCTTGGTATGTTCTAAACCCTTGGGAAGGCTGGGAGCACTCATCTTCAAGCTCTTCTTTGTTGGAATACATAGCAGACCTATTCTTCATAGGTCTGGGCAAACTTCTACATGTACATTGAAGCTCATACATACACCCCATAATGCATTTATGCTATCAGATGACTACATATGCTTGGTGGATGTTATGGTAATGCTTTGCCATCATTTTGGTGATGATTTGGGCTTGCAAATACTCAGTCTGGAACAGTAAATCACTGCTGTAATAAAAGCAGGCTGAAGCTATTCTACATGCTTTGGGTTATGTCTATTGGTTCCAGATTATATCTTGGATATATGCCATGAAGTATTGATGTTTGGGGTACGACTTCGAGCTTGGATTTCATTCCGGATGCTTTTAAAAGAACTTTGACATTACGCACTCATTGACATGGTTCATGCTTGACAATGGTATATGCCTTGGGTTTATGCATACCCATTGCCTACGGCTTGATGCTCATGTCCCAGTTGATTACCCTATACATACGTTGAGCTTGAGTGCTCATTGAAGCTCTACCTTGGATGCATTTTGGATTATCTAGAGTTTTCTTGGATGTTACTTGGCTTGTCAGAGTTTGGATTGGGATGTACTTGATGTCTTACATGCTTATGGATGCTACATACGGATGCTCTACCGCCTACATGTTCGGGATGTACTATTGATGTATTGTCTTGGACTTATGTCATTGGCATTGTGTCTTGCCTTGGTTTGAGCTCTTGAACTCGTACATATGGCTTTTGTGCCAGTGGGAGCATTCTTGAATGCTAGGCAGTGCTTTTATGCATTGAACAGGTACATGATATTGAGCAGTTGACACTTGAGACTTTGGGATTTCTTACCCTTTGGGATGATGCATGGTTTACATGTCTTGGTTCACTATATACTTATGAGCTGAGTCTCAGATTTGGATCCGTATCTTTGTGAGTTGACACCTACTTGTGTCAAGTTTTGGTAGTGGCAGGAACACTTTGCCCTGTTGACTAGGAGGTGTGCCTACTCACTGGTAGATGTTTGTATGACATGCTTGGGTGCTGGATTCATGCTTATCAACTATCATATGCTTATGTTATGCCCGCATGATGCCGGCCTTGGTCTTGGCAATATCTGATTGCCTTGGGATCCGATTTTGGCACTGTTAGCTCTCATTTACTGAAATTTGTAATTTATTACAGCAAGCATATATGTATGGACTGACATGGATTTTTCATGCTGAAACATTCTGAAATGATGTACTTTCACTCTAGTACTTGGTGGGCAACAGCTTTGGTTACATTTTTCTCACTATTTTCTCTCGATTTTTGGTTATTTTTGGTCATTTTCTACAGTAAATAGCAAGCAATTTTGAACTGTCTACAGTCTTTCAGCCTGCATTATGGCAAGTTCGTCCACTGATCATGCTATTTTCAACATCACCAAGCTTGATGGTACGAATTAATCTTATTGGAAGAGCTAGATTTGGCAGCTGTTGGTGCAGAAATCGCATATCAAACCTTTGAGGTTGAGCGGGCATCCGCCTGCAACTATGCCAAACAAGGAATGGCTTGAGCTTGATGAGTTATGCAAGTCCACTATTGTATTGTCTCTCACAGAACAGGTTCATTACAATGTCTTCGAGGAAGAACAGAGTGCATGGCAGTTGTGGGATAAAATCAAGAATCTCTATGACAAGAAAAGTCCAGCGAGTCAGATGTATTGGCTAAAGCAACTTATGGATCTATGCATGAAGGAGAATGTGACCATGTCTGCTCACTTGAGCCAGTTCCATGCTATACTCAAGAACTTGACTTCGCAGGACATCACTTTTTCAGAGGATGTCACTCCTCTTTTCTTGCTTGGTACTCTTAATGAGTCATGGGATGTATTCCGCACTGCATTATGTGCCTCTACTGCTACCTTGAAATTATCTAATGTTGAGAGTGCTCTTCTGCAGGAAGAGGTTAACCGTAAGAATTTGGATGCCTCTCGTGTGTCTCATGTTAGGACAGTTAGAGGCAAGAATGATGGATATGGAAAGCATGGCAATGGCAGTGGCCGTGGACGAGATTCTCAGAAATCTCGGTCCAAGTCTCGTGGGAAGTCACGTAGCAAATCCCGTGGCAGGAATGGAGATGTTACTTGTCACCATTGTGGGAAAAAGGGCCGTATTAGGCGACAATGCCATGAATTGCGCAATGAAAGGCGCAAAGATAAGGGAAAAGACAAAGTGCAGCATAAGTCTTCTAATCGCAGCATAGTGCCTGCAAAGTCCAGTATTAAAATTGAAGAGATCAATGTTATGTAGCCTAAGGATGTTGATGATGATGATTATATCCTTGCAACTTCTTCTAGTGCTTCGCAGATGATAGAGATACACTCTATGTATGCACAGTGTTGGCTCTTAGACTCAGGTGCATCCTTTCATGTGACACCTTGCTAAGAGTGGTTTCATTCATACCGTATTGTTTCGGGTTCTGTACACTTGGATGATGACAGCTCTCTTGATATTGTGGACATTGGTGATGTTAGGCTGCAGTTTCCTTCTAGCAGAAGTTTTGTTATGCAGGATGTATGTCACATACCTGCTTTGACACGCAGTCTCATGTCAGCTGGATAGCTTGATGATGCAGGTTATCATGTATCTTTTGGAGACTCTGCATGGAAGATCACTCGTGGTAGGCTTGTGATTGTGAGAGGTGCCAAGGCTGGTAGCCTCTATCCCTTGATTGTATCAGCTTCTTCCCTTGATCATGTTTTGTCTGTGAGTTCTATCCCACATATATCTCTTTGGCATGCCTGTTTGGGCCATATGTCTTTGAAGGGAATGAAAATGCTTTCTGGTTTGCAGTACTTACCGCCCCTTGATTATGTATGTTTTGATTCATGTGAGCATTGTCTTCATGGCAAGCAGACTAGGTCTACGCATAAGAAGTCTGGTAGGCACACATAAGTGAGCCCTTGGCATTGGTACATTCGGATGTCTGTGGACCCATGCCTTGTCAGTCTATGGGTGGTGCAAAGTATTTTGTTACGTTCATAGATGATTTTTCGCGGAAGGTTTGGGCTTATCCCATTAAGCTGAAATCCGATGTCTTGGCTGTGTTTCAGAGATGGCTTGCATTGGTTGAGAACCAGTCTGGGTATAGGCTAAAATGCCTATGGACAGATAATGGGGGTGAGTATGTTTCACGTGCTTTTGAGCAGTTATGTGATGAGAGGGGTATTAAGCGTCAGTTGACCGCCCCCTACACCCCTCCCTAGAACGGTTTGGCTAAGTGGATGAATAGAACCATTCAGGAGCGTGTACGTAGTATGCTTAGCCACGTAGGCCTACCAAAGAGCTTTTGGGCTGAGGCAGTTAGTACAGCTATGCATGTCATAAACAAATCACCTTCTAGTGGTTTGGATTTCCAGGTTGCAGAGGAGGTATGGACTGGCAAACCTCCCTCTTATGCGCATCTCCGTGTCTTTGGATGTGAGGCATTTTGCCATGTGCCCAAGGACAAGAGAAGTAAGTTGGATCCTAAGAGTGTAAAATGCATTTTCCTTGGTTATGGGGATGCAGGCGAGATGGGTTATCGTCTCTGGGATCCGCAAGTGCGAAAAGTTATCCGCAGTCATGATGTAGTCTTCCATGAAGACAAGATGCATCGGCATCCTAAGAGAGTTGTTGAGATCCGCAGGGTCATATTTCAGGAGGAGCCGAGAGCTCCCACACAACCAATTAGACAGCCTACCGATGCAGCAGATGCTCATGGTCAGGGTGTTGGACAGGCAGCTGGGCAGGCAGCAGAGCTTGCCGTGAGACGGGGTCTACTAGAGACAGACATCCACCTGATAGATTTCAGCCCTCGATGTATTATGTCTTGGTTACAGATGCAGGAGAGCCTTTCACTTATGATGAGGCTATGCGCAGGGGTGACAGTCACTCCTAGGAGAGGGCTATGCAGTCTGAGATAGACTCCTTGCATAAGAATGACACTTGGGATTTGGTTTCCTTGCCTATGGGCAAGAAGGCTTTGCTATGCAAGTGGGTGTACAAGCTGAAAAGTACCCCTAGACACCCCAAGTCGACATACAAGGCTAGATTGGTAGCAAAGGGTTTTAAGTAGGAGCATGGTGTGGACTTTGATGAGGTCTTTTCTTCTGTGGTTAAAATGACCACCCTGTGATTAGTCTTGGCTTTGGTTGCTCAGCTTGACTTGGATTTATACCAGATGGATATCAAGATGGCTTTCTTACATGGGGACTTGCATGATGAGATTTATATGGAGCAGCCTAAGGGCTTTGCAAAGCCTGGCAGGGAGCACCTAGTGTGCAAATTGAAGAAAAGTCTTTATGGCTTGAAACAGGCACCTAAAGAGTGGTATCATAAGTTTGATACCTTTATGCAGTCGCAGGGCAGAGTGCTATGGATCCGTGTCTTTACACGAAGAAAGCACGTGATGGTTCTTTATTGATTTTGGTACTCGATGTGGATGATATGCTGATAGCAGGGAAAGCTCATGATGAGCTAGATGCTCTTAAGGCTCAGCTCAAGAAGAGATTTGAGATGAAAGATCTGGGACAAGCCGCTCACATACTTGGTATGCGCATTAGACGTGACAAGCATTAGGGACTCCTCTACTTGTCACAGAGGGAGTACATTCATAAAGTCCTTGAGCGCTTCTGCATGCAGGACGTAAAGCCTATTGGCTGTCCATTGCCTTCTTATGTGAAGGTATCACAGGCTGATTGTCTACAAACAGATGAACAGAGGGCCGAGATGGCCAAGATTCCCTATGCATCCACAGTGGGCAGTCTTATGTATGCCATGATAGCCACTCGTCCAGATATTGCCTTTGCAGTTGGTGTTGTGGCACGCTATATGGCTACACCTGGCAAGAAGCATTGGGATGCCGTGAAGGGTTTCATGAGGTACCTGAAGGGCACTGCAAATATGTGCATATGCTATGGCAGCCAGGATAAAGGAGCCGTGGGGTACACTGACTCTGATTATGCATGATATGCAGATAGTAGGAAGTCCACTTCAAGCTATGTATTCACCTATGCTGGAGGTGTTGTTTCTTGGATGTCCATGGTGCAAAAATGCATGGCCCTTTCTACGACAAAGGCCGAGTATGTTGCAGCCACTGAGGCTTGCAAGGAGACCATTTGGTTGGGTCGTTTAGTTGATGACCTTGGTATTGATGCTATCCCCACACTGCATTCAAATTCTATGAGTGCTATTCAGTTAGCCAAGAATCCAGTCTTCCATGCGAAGACGAAACACATTGAGGTGAGGTATCACTTCATACATGGGGTCGTTGAGGACAAGTCTATTGACCTTGTCAAGATCTCGATTAACGAGAATCCTGCAAATATACTCACGAAAAGCCTCTCTACAGAGCACTTACCCTTCCTCAGGAGGTTGATGGGCATGGGATGAGATGACGTCTTTCCTCATCATGTTGTACATGTGTACATGTTGTACTGTCTTTTTTCCTTTTCTTTTCACTCCTCACTAGGGCAGATTTTCCTTAAAGTGGGAGGTTGTTGGGGGTAAAGGCGCCTCCGCCTAGCTGCCTGTGTATTACTACACTGATAGTCACCACCACTGCATACTGCAGGTGGTGGGCGCCCGTCACCATCACTTTATTCTTTATTCTTTTAGTGGCAATTTGAATAAAGGAAGGCCTGGTCACACATTGTGACTGTTGGAGTTCCCATTTCTTGTCTCTCTCTTTCTTGCTCTTGCTCTTCCACCATAGCTCTCAAGTCCAAGCTTCGATCCTTCTCTCCCTTTCAGCAGTGCTACTACTATACCGGCAATTCAAACGTTGAGTATTCGTCCACCAACGTTTAGCGAAGTCAAGTTAGATGGTATAAACTATTCTTATGAGGTTCTGAAAAATAGCTTTGGAAACTAACCTAGAACCATAATCAACCCCCAACCCATCAAAATTGTGTTATGATTGCTCCAAATTCATATCCTCCATGGGCTTGGAAATGAAGGAACACATATGTGTTGGGTGCCTTAGTTACAAGTTGTTCTGACACTGTTTTGACCTTGATTTAGCATACAACCAAGGCATCAGAGGCTTAAAACATATTGAGGAGTTGGTACGAAATGTGGAATGAAACAAGGATTCAGAACTTGGAGAATCAACTAGCAATAGAGAAGTTTGCTGAAGGAGAGAACCTCAAGCCTTCACTAGTCGGACCAAGAATCTATGCGACCATATGGCTGGTGTTGGGATACAAAAGACTAGTGAGGAGCTAGCTCAGAGGTGACTTTAGATTTGTCCACCAAAGTTTGATGGATTGGTAACTGCCCTAAACACTCAGAGGAGACCCCAAGCTTTGACATTTTGAGAAATTTTTTACATTATTAATGGGAAAGGAGTTGAAGTTTAAAGCCCAAGAAGGTAGCAACAGTGGAGATGTTGCATTCTATGCCAATGCGAAAGGCAAAGTTGATTTCTCTATCAATGGTGACAAAAAGAAGAAGGGTGGTAGCAAAAAGTTTCAAGGAGAGTGCTTCTAGTGCAAGAAAAAAGGACGTGCAATTGCAGATTGTCATGTTAAGAAGGCAAATAAACATGAAGACTAAAGGGAAGTAGATAGCCAATATGGATGAAGCAGAGTTAGAGTTATTCATGGTGACCATTGAGGAAGTGTGTTCCTCATCATAAGAAATATCTAACTCTGACTCATGGTGGGTATTAGATAGTGGCGCCTCCCATCACATGACCAACAAGAAAGGTCTATATAGTCTTATGAAGCCTCTATAAAAATCCATCACTTTGATAGTTGAGAATGATGCAAAATGCCGTGCTCACGGCATATGCACTATTTCTTTTAGTACTGCAAATGGCGAACTCAAGAATCTTTCAAATGTGTTGTATGTTCCAGAGATTAAGAGAAGTTTGCTATTAGTTTCTTCTATAACTGTTAACCCCCGTGCAAAGAAAGCAAAAAGAAAATTAAAAAGATGAAGGGCAAAGCGAAAAAATGCGGGGCTTGTGGCGGTTGAAGAAATAGGAGGGAAAAAGGCCACAAGCACAAGGACAACCTCAAAAGTTCAAGGCAAGTGCAAAAGATGAAAGGCGCATTTTTAATATAAAAGTGCACTCTACACTCTAAATCTTTGTAAAAGAGTGTCATACTCCCTCCTATGAAATTTGTAAATGTAAACGGGCATGGGTGAAGGCACAATGCAAATAGAAAGGGAATAGGAAAAGAGGACCTAAGCTAAAATGATCGGTCATGTAAAAAAGGAATGGGTGCCCAAAGCAGATTAGGGTTTTGTATAAAAGGCAAAAAGTGAATGAAGAAGCACATTCTTGTGTGTGGCCAAAACTAGCTCTTCTCTTCTCTTTTTCTTCTAGTTCTTGGTTGCTTGAGCTTGTGCTTGAGAGAGGGAGTGTGAGGGAGTGAGTGTGTGAGGGTGAGGGACCGTGGTGGAGAAGCTCTCCATTTTCTCCTCTCTTCTTCTTCTTCTCTTCTCTTCTCTTGTCTTGCATGCAACAATGGAGCATGGAGCTTGGAGCTTGAGGATTGAGCTTGCACCTTGGATTATAGAGCTATCTGAGTGTTTGAGGGAGGAGGCAACTCAATCAAGCATGGAGGTAAGCCTACTACACTCATAGATGTGAGAGCGTGTATGGCTATGTGAGAGGTAGCCATTGCAGTTAGCTTGAAATGCTTGAAGCAATAAGCAATCTATGGGTCTTGGTTGTTGAGTGAGAAGCTCCCACATTTTGGTTCCATTGCTTAGACAAACAGATTCAAGCTTTGAGTGCTTGCACACTACAAATCGAGCATTAAAGTAGGGTTTGCCCCAAACCGGTGCTTGAGATATGTAGGAAGCAAGGGAGTTGAAGAGGTATTCGATCTCCTTTGCAAGTAAGGTTTTTTGGTTTTTTGGATTTATGTAAGTAGATTGATTAGTGTAAGTGATTGTTGTGATTTGAATGCATTTAGGTAAGGAAAAATAAGAAAATAGTAGGGCCACTTGGACTCGGACAGTCCAGACTCGAACACTCAAACAAGCCACTTGGACTCGGACAGGATGTCCTATTCTGGGAATCAAACAAAAAAACCTGCAAATCAGATAAGAAAATTGAACATAAATTTTTGACAAACTCTAGCCTCACTGAACCCTATAAATCCAAGCCTTAGCTATGGAATACCCTAGTAGATCCCCAGGTGAGTGAATAGGGAAATAGAACCGATTGATCAAGAGTTGAGATCCAATAGTCCAAGAATAACCGCAGCCACTGACCCTCAGTCCCGTGTCTCGATAGAAACTTAGATTAATTGACCAAACCTACTACCCCTCAAATCACACATCTAGGACACTGTAGAGACCAAAAAAAACTAGCTAGAGTGGTTGTTAAACATGCGAAAGAATTAGGAAAAGTGTATGCTGCACTGTATTATTTTCATTGGATTCACACACTACATCAATTAAACATTTGACATGCACAGAAAAGATTTTGAGTGTAGGCAACATTGAGGATTATTTTAAATAACAAGGAATTCACGCAAAATAAGATAAGTTGAACAACCCACTAGTAGAAGGAGACCCCCAAACATTGAATAGTGGCCAAGGGTCCCAATCATTGAATACTGAGAGACTTGAATCATCAAGCCGCTTAGGAAGCAATAGCGACATGCATGATTAGGGACGCAGCTCTACCTAACTTGATCAATGTGATCAATGTTCTAGTTGCTCAAGAAGTTGGCAATATGTCAGGAGCCAGCACCAACTTGAAAAGTTACAAGCTTGACTTGGGAGAGTTCCTAGTCGAGACCCAGCACAACTGATGACCTGGTATGACCTACAAACCAAAATTGAGCATCATGATAGACCAATTGAGGGCATCTTAGCCAATCTAGAGGAGGAGAGAAGGTTGGCAAGGAAAGCTTTGCAAAGCATGGCTGCTTACAATTGAGAGCAACAAGCTCAAAAGCCAAGACAAGACATAGAAATGCGCAAGGTCAAAGCTCTCTCGCTAATAGAACTAGGACAGAAGTAAATGCTGAGAGGGAGAGAGCCTTAGAGACTAATCTTATGCCAACTCTTAGACAACATAGTTGTGGAGTAGAGCAGAGTAGCTCTAGCGACTATGTTACTAGCAGGACTGGGAATCACCCCGAATTCTAGGAGCCAGACCAAGATACCTGTGATTGCTAAGCAACTCGACAAGTATCAGCCCAACAATACGTATAGCTTTGTGGAGCAATTTCTGCAAGTATGCAATGCTAAAGGACTCACAGACCTTGGTCAACATGCACAAGTTTTCAAACTTTGCCTAGGAGACAAAGGACAGGTGTGGTACACTAGTCTGGACAATGCCGCTGGACAATGCCGAACACAATGACTTCAATAACCTCAAGAGTCTCTTCATCAAGAGATTCTCTGAGGTGGGATACTCTGACAACCTCATCATCAAGTTGATGAATGTTAGTCAAAAGGACAAGGAGGATATCAGAGACTATGTTACCCACGTGTGGAGTCTCTTTAAGAGAATCCCAACCACAGAGCAACCTAGCGAACAAGTGGTCTCCATTGTGTTCATAAGCAAGATCGAAAGTGAGGAACTTTACAAGGCCTTGGTGAGAAACTCAACCCTGCAAAGGGATGTGCTATCTAGGGTCTTTGAAGAAGCCATACAAGTGGATAACCTACTCAAGGAGAGGACATCAAGACCCACAACTCAAGAGAGCACTGTCTCTAGAACCTCGAAAAGGATTAGGAACATCGGTGAAAGATCTAACCAGGGCATCCAAGGCAAGGGAAAGAGCGTTGGGAGTTGGCAGACCTGATTCTAGAGTTGGCTAGGCTACAAGAGATGATGAGAAGGCCTATAGCACGACCTCATGTGCAATTTGTGCATTACAGAGGAAACCATCTTCCGGCCGAGTGTATGGATCTTGGGAAATAATCCCCATCAAGATGAGGAACCAAAATAAATACTACAAAGAGAGAAGACTATTGTAGAGGAGCTACCTAGTGGTAGTGGAGTTGGTCTTATTGAAGTGTTTGTGTCAAGGCCACTGAAGCTTCTAATCTACGGGACATTACAAGAGGTCAAAAGGGTAAAGATGGTGACAAAGTTAAGGTAAAATCTGTCAAGGAAAATCCTAAGCAAGATGATAAGGGGATGCAAGTCCTTAATCCTAACATGGAAGGTGGACCTCTAAAAGCCATTCATGGTAAAGTTTATGCGAAGAAGGATAAGGAATTGCTGAAGAAGAATAAAAAAGCCAAGAAAGAGACACCAAACATGTTCAAAGACCAAAGGAGAGAATGGTCTAATGGGAGAAGAGAGCTATTGCTAACTATCATGAATTCAATTTAGCAAGTTCTCTTTACGAAGTTAAGCTGGATGTAAACCTCTTGCAGTTGATTAAGTTGTCTCCCGGCGTGTGTAAAGAGTTTAAAAAGATTACTCGCATTGGGTATACATTGAGCCCTTGGAAATAGCGAGGTAGGAGATGATTTGTTTGAGCATGCTAAAAAGCATTGTCCAAGGGTAGCAACATAGGTTGATTGCATATTAGTAGAACATGCCATTGTAGACACAGAATCCTCTATCGACATTATGAGTTTGGAATTGATAGAGAGGCTAGGGTTAGAATGATGCCAGGAGGCATATTTCATGGTGGATTCCGTGCCACGGTGGATTCCGTGAGGTTTTACGGTGGATTCCATAAACTTTGATGACCGGGGCTCATACACAAAGTGGATTCTTTGTGCGAGAAGTTGATGGGGACGCCTGTCCTTTTCGGGCATTTCATTAATTTAGTGTGTACATGGGTGATTCCATAGCGGGTGATTCCGTAAAATGCATATTAAATTAATAAACGTTTATGAGTTTAGAGTGTGCACTCGTAATAAATTAAGGTTAGGATTTATTTCTAACCAGTTGATTTATTTATGTAGCTGAAGACTGCTAGGTATTCACTTTTGTCGGTTTAATTGTATTATTTTACTAACGATTGTGAATGCTTCAGTTGATGTGTAGAGATAGCAGCAGTGGCGGAGGAAAGCATTGGAGGATAGCGAGTATTCGATTTATGGATTACATTTTGATAGGCGCCATGCCTATATTTTGTCATGCCTATATATTGAGGCATCGATTATTTATTATTATTTTGTATGCGCATGGGCGCACGGTTATGTTATTTCTATTTGGACATTGTATTGGGCGTGCCAGACTCTTTGGGCACTGTCCATTAGCTTTATGCCTATTTTTGTGTAAAAGCAAACTCAAAAGCTAAAAGCTTGCTATTTTGTAATTTGGGCTATTATTTGAGCATGAAGATGAAATATACATAAAATACATGCTTTGTGGAGCACTCACACAATGCATGGGGCGAGATTGCATCCAATTGGTCTCTTGCTCTTGTCGTTCATGCTTTTTACCTTGTAATTTGTGCAAAAAGTAGAGTTCATTGTTCTTGGGGACCTTCCGGCATTCACTACGCGAGCATACAGCGTCCGATCTGCACACCAGTGGTATCAGAGCGGAGCTGAGATCAAGAGCTTCCAATCGCTACCCATCTTGTGCGAAGGCAGAGCTCCTGAAACGATTGGGCTCTACGGTCAATCTCGTTGCGAACCGTCGATACAGGCAGACTTCTGGCGACCAAGAACCCCTGTTTCCGTCATTGGATCGCGAATGACCGGGCTACAGAGGCGGAGGACCACTCCTACATCTCCTTCATCAAGTCGTGGATAAACAGTGAGAAATCCTCCATTGCTCATAAACTTCAAAGCTTTATTATTAGTAAGCTTAGCATTAAAGCTTGCTAAGCTTTAAGAAGCTTGGAAAAGCTTCGATTTGTCATCGCGAGGTCTTCAGAGACCTCCGATTTTTCCGCCGTGGTCAGAAAAACGCCCCCCCCTCCGTTTTGCGCCGTTTTCTGTCCAAGAAGCCTCAAGCTTAATCAATTAAGCTTTGTTTCCTAAGTTACAAGTCACACAAAGCTCTTCAATCCTGCAAGTCACAACTAACTCCAGGTCACACCCAAAAAGTCAAGTTCAGCAAGTATCTTCAAGTCAAATTCTGCAAGTTCTGTAAAGCGACTAAGTTCTGCAAGTCTGCAACTCTGCAAGTCACATAAGTCTGCAACTCTGCAAGTCAGACTAGTCAACTGGAGTCAGAACTGACTTGTGCTCAAAACTCCTAGAAGGACTGTTCCTATGCAGAAACTCCGAACTGCAAAGTTGTTCATTGGAAGGTACTCTACTCATACACAGGTTTGCTGAAGCATTTTCAGCATACGAAGAAGGATAAAACGCAGATTTTCCGAAGATTAAGAAAGCTATACCCAAAAACACATAAGCCTTGTATTCCCGAACTTGAGCTACGCTCATCCCGCTAACTTGATTTTGAGTGAGAAAGATCTTTTGAGTTTTGCAGGATGACGGAACCACATATGGATAATCTTATGGCTGAAGGCGACCTACCTGAGCCTACGATGGAGCAAAAACTCGACTTAATCATGATGCAATTGGAAGAAAAACGAAGGGCTAGGCAAGCATTGCAAGCTCAACTGGCAAATTTACAAAGAGCGTTTACCGACAAAGAAGAACCTCAAGCTGAAGATCTTATTCGACGTACCATCGACGCAACTCTTGAAGCTCAAACCATCCGTAAGGAATCAAAGATAAGTAAAAGAAGTTTCAAATTCCATACTTTCAATGGCATACGAGAAGGAAAAATTGTTCTAGCATTCATTAGTCAGTTTGATGACTATTTCCATGAGAAAACCTATGCAGAAAAAGATAAAATCAAGTGTGTCACTAATCATTTAGTAGACAGAGCATCTCTTTGGTGGACTGTAGTACGCAAGAGTATAGATTGTCCTGCTACTTGGGAGGATTTCAAGAAGAAGTTCATGCAGAATTTCCTTCCACCACAATTTCATGAGAAAGCTATTAAGCAATGGGATCTTCTTCAGCAACGGGATCATGAGCCTATTCCTCAGTATACAGAGCATTTTCGGAATGCATTACTCCAGCTACGCATGCTTGAAGACGTACCTGAAGCGACACACAAGAGTAAGTATATGTCTGGACTCCTTGGCATTACTACGCTGAAGTTAACATGTTCAAGCCTACTACTCTTGAAGACGCCATTTCACTAGCTCACGACACTGAAGAGAAGTTGCAAGGTAGAGACAGACGTCCACAGCAATTCCAAGCCAATGGTAATTATGGATCTAAACAATTCAATTCCAATTTTAGAAGATTTAATCCAGGTCGTTTCTCTTCATCATCTTTTCGCAAAAATTGGGCAAAACCACCTGCATTACCATCCAATGTCAATCAAAATCCTAAGCCTATTCCACAGCCAATCCTAATGTACCTAGACTTCCTGCCATTGCAAACAATGTAACCAAAGCCAAGCCAATAGTATGCTATAAATGCCACCAGCTTGGACATCTAGCAGCAAATTGTCATTCAAAGAAGCCACCTGCCCATATCAACTACCTTGGAGCAATGGACGATGACAAACATGAAGATATGCCTGATTTCACTGAAGATGAGGATGACAGTATTACACCTTCGGATACTTTACCAGGTATGCTTACTCCACATTCTTTATTGACTATGAAATGTTTGGTGCATGGAAAGGAAAAGATTATTTTGCATGATGACTGTAGCACTCATGATTTTATTTCAGCAAAATTAGTAAAAGAATTGAAGTTACAGACTGTACCTACGCATTACCGCATCAAAGCTGCATTTTTAGGCACTAGGTATAATGGTACACAGGAAGTGCATGACTTAGAGATTCAAATTGGTCAATACACTAAAAGAAGAAATTTCCTAGTTGTTCCATTATAGTCGAGTGACATTATTTTAGGTATGCCTTGGCGTCATCAGCATAACCCAGATATAGATTATTCCACACACTCAATGAATATTAATTTTCAAGAAAAATCTATTGCATTATATGGTATGCATGCATCTAATGTTTTTCCACCACTGCTTTCGCATACTCAAGCTAAACGTGCATTACGCAAGAGTAGTAAATCCTATCTCATTTGGGTGAATGAATTGCACGTAAAAGAAAATCATATGCACCCTAGGCATAAAGAATTTCTTGCACATTTTAAGGACTGTTTTGCACAAGACCTACCACCTGGTTTACCTCCTTCACGTCCAAAAGACCATAAGATAGATTTGATCCCTGGCACACAACCACCTTGCAAAGCACCATATAGACATAACCAGATAGAGCAAAAAGAAATTCAGAGTCAAGTTGAGGAATTACTAAATAGAGGATTGATTCGACCTAGCAGTTCTCCATTCGGTGCACCTGTTCTGTTAGTCAAGAAAAAGAATAATACCTATCGTATGTGCATTGACTCTATCGAGCTTTAAATAAGATCACTGTGAAGAATAGGTATCCCATTCCTAGAGTTGATGACCTTATGGACAAACTGCAAGGATCTGCTATATTTAGTAAAATAGACCTTAAGTCTGGTTATCATCAGGTGAGACTAGATACATCAGACATATTCAAGACTGCATTTAGAACACAGTTTGGTCATTACGAATTTTTAGTGATGCCATTTGGATTGACTAATGCACCTACTACATTTAGTAGAATGATGAACCGTATATTTTTGAAATATCAGTATTGTGTAATTGTCTTCTTTGATGATATTTTGGTGTTTAGTCAAAATGAGAAAGAACATTATGAGCATTTGTCATTGGTTTTTCAGTTATTGAAAGAAAATCAACTGTATGCAAATCCTGAAAAGTGTGAATTCTTTAAAACAGAAATTGAGTATTTAGGTCATATTGTATCATCTAATGGAATTAAAGTTGATCCTAAGAAAATAGATGCAATATTAAATTGGCCTGTACCTAAAAACGTGCATGAGTTACGCTCATTCCTTGGTCTTGCTAGTTTCTATAGGAAGTTTGTACGTAATTTTTCCTTACTTGCTTTACCACTGACTAAACTTCTGAAGAAAGGTATTGTCTATCATTGGTCCGAAAATCAACAGAAATCCTTTGACTTACTGAAACATGCATTAACCCATGCCCCTGTTCTACAGTTGCCTGATTTTAATAGACCATTCTTTCTAGTAGTGACCGATGCTAGTGGATCAGGAATAGGAGCTGTACTTATGCAAGACAATCATCCTATAGCCTATTCTAGTTGTAAGCTGAAACCTTCTGAATTGAAATATTCCACATATGACAAAGAACTATTAGCAGTTGTACAAGCATTAAGACAGTGGAAACACTACTTAATGGGTTCAGAATTTATGATTAAGGCCGATCAGCAAAGTATTAGACATTTACTTAGCCAACCCCAAATCTCTGACCGTCATATCAAATGGGCATCCTTTATTCAAAGTTTTCATCCTATCATTCAATACCAACCTGGAAAAGAAAATGTAGTGGCTGATGCATTAAGTAGAAGACCTGCCATTCATAATATTTCTGTTATATCTTTTGATTCTTTGATTGCTATGAAAGATACTTATCATCAGGATATTACTTTTCATGCTGATTGGAATAAATTAGTCCAAAATAATTTGATTCCTATTGATTCATTGTCATATAATGATGGATTTATGTTTTATGAAAAGAGATTGTGTGTTACAATTCCATTCCGATCTTTTGTTTTGAATGAAATTCATTGTCCTCCATATCAAGGTCATAGGGGTATCATATCTACTTTACGTACGTTAACTGAAGATTTTTATTGGCCGCATATGGACACTGATGTATCTAACTTTGTTTCTGAATGTTTGATTTGTCAAAGAGTTAAGAGACATCATGGTAAACAGTATGGATTACTTATGCCTTTGTCTATTCCATCTAGACCTTGGCAACAAATTTCTATGGATTTCATTATTGGTTTACCTAATACTAAATCTAACCATGATATGATTTGGACAGTAGTATATAGATTTAGTAAACAAGCATATTTCATTCCATGTAAGAAAACTTTAACAGCATCACAAGCAGCACAGTTGTTTTTGAAAACTGTTTTCACTAACCATGGATTGCCAAAAGTTATTATTTTAGATCATGATTCTAGATTTTGTAACAACTTTTGGATTACTCTGTTTGCTAACCTAGGCACAAAGATTGATTTCTCATCTACATTTCATCCAGAAACTAATGGACAAACAGAAGCCACTAACAATACAATTCTAGATCTTTTACGTGCATATACTATCTCTAAACCACAGACATGGGACACACATTTGCATTTATTACAGTTTGCATATAACAATATACCACACACATCTACAAAGAAAGCACCGTTTGAAGTGATTTATGGATATAGATTATCTACACCTGTTGCATCTTTGTCAAATAGAGTTCAAAGTGCTGATGATATTGCTAGTATGCATAATACTATTTTTGATGAGGTTAAAGATATGATTGCCAAAGCCCAACAATCATATACCAAACAAGCCAACAAGAAAAGACAAGCAATGAATTTCAAAGTTGATGATTATGTTTGGTTGAGAATAGAAAAATGTAGACTACAAAGTGTAGATAGACACCCAGTTGTCAAACTAGCCCCTAGTTTCTATGGACCATTTAGGATCATTCATAAAATTAATGATAATGCATTCAAGTTAGAATTACCACCTCATTGGAAAATTCACAATACAGTTCACGTTAGTTTATTGAGACCATTTAGAGGCCAATTACCTGTACACCCTGTTCATGAAAACCCACCTTTATTAGAGGAAGAGACTGAACTACTTGAACTCGAAGCTATCATAGACACTGATTTTATGACCATTAGAATTGGCCGAAGATATTCTAGATATCTAGTTAAATTTAAGAACCATCCTGTAGAGGAAGCACAATGGATGCACGGTAGAGACTTAAATGCTTTCCCCACTCTGTTAGCTCCACATTGAGCTAATAGCAATTGAGGTCAATTGCTATCCCACCCCGGGGGTATGATGCCAGGAGGCATATTTCACGGTGGATTCCGTGCCATGGTGGATTCCGTGAGGTTTTACGGTGGATTCCGTAAACTTTGATGACCGGGGCTCATACACAAAGTGGATTCTTTGTGCGAGAAGTTGATGGGGACGCCTGTCCTTTTCAGGCGTTTCATTAATTTAGTGTGTACATGGGTGATTCCATAGTGGGTGATTCCGTAAAATGCATATTAAATTAATAAACGTTTATGAGTTTAGAGTACGCACTCGTAATAAATTAAGGTTAGGATTTATTTCTAACCAGTTGATTTATTTATGTAGCTGAAGACTGCTAGGTATTCACTTTTGTCGGTTTAATTGTATTATTTTACTAACGATTGTGAATGCTTTAGTTGATGTGTAGAGATAGCAGCAGTGGCAAAGGAAAGCATTGGAGGATAGCGAGTATTCGATTTATGGATTATATTTTGATAGGCGCCACGCCTATATTTTGTCATGCCTATATATTGAGGCATCGATTATTTATTATTATTTTGTATGCGCATGGGCGCACGGTTATGTTATTTCTATTTGGACATTGTATTGGGCATGCCAGACTCTTTGGGCACCGTCCATTAGCTTTATTCCTATTTTTGTGTAAAAGCAAACTCAAAAGCTAAAAGCTTGCTATTTTGTAATTTGGGCTATTATTTGAGCATGAAGATGAAATATACATAAAATACATGCTTTGTGGAGTGCTCACACAATGCATGGGGGGAGATTGCACCCAATTGGTCGCTTGCTCTTGTCGTTCATGCTTTTTACCTTGTAATTTGTGTAAAAAGTAGAGTTCATTGTTCTTGGGGACCTTCCAGCATTCACTACGCAAGCATACAGCGTCCGATCTGCGCACCATAGCAATCCAAAAAGATACCTCAATGATTCTCCAAATGGCTAATAACAGTTTAAGGCAACCTGAAGAGTGCATTACTAAAGTCCACGTGACTGCTGCGAATGTGGAATGCATTCTTGACTTTAGGGTTATTAGGTTTGCAGGGCAGCCTAGTTATCAAGTATTGCTAGGTAGGTCATGGATCTTACAAGCACATTGTAAGGTTGATATACCCACTGGTCGATTGATCTTTGGGGTAGAGGTTCTAGATGGATAGTAGTAGATTCCTACCTCGAGTCTCCATATAGTGAGAGATTTCCTTTATCCTCTATAGTGATAAATACATTGGTGGATGCAACTAGTAGTGTGACATCATCAAGTGATGAATCCAACGAGGGGTCCACTATAGAGGACATCTATCAAGTAACTTTTAATGAGCCAATAGAGGCTCAGAAGAGGATAAGAGGTGCAGACATTGAGTAGACCTTGGGACGATGAATGATTCACGGCCAATTAAATTAGGGTCCATGCTTAGTTTTGAAGAAAGGAAGGACTATGTGTCCTTGATTCAGGAATTCAGTGACATCTTTACTTGGAGTTATGATGAGCTGAGAGGTATCTCTCCTAGCCTATGGATGTTCATACCATTCCCCTTAAGGAAGATAGCCGCCCTGTGCAAAAAAAAGCAAGGCTTATGTCTTTCGAACTAAGGGATGGTCTATTTGAGGAATTGACAAAAAACTAGTAAAAGTTGGCATGATATTCTATGTTCAACACATAAAGTGGTGTTCGTCAGTTGTTATCAGGAAGAAGAAGAATAATCAAATTTGGCTTTGCATAGAATAATCAAATGACATTTATCACTGCCTTTGGTACCTTTTCATATCATGTGATGGCCTTTGGGTTATGCAATGAACCTGGGTCTTGGCAATGTACAACTGATAAGACTTTTGGTGACATCTCCTTCGAGGAGTTAAAAGTTTTCATCAATGAACTAGGGCAACCACCACAAGTGAAAGAAAACTGATTATTTTAAGGAAATGTTTTGAGTGTTCCACATAGTTCTCCATTGCTCTTAATCCATGAAAGTGCGTCTTTGGGATGCCCTATGGGTTGTTACTGGGCCATGTGGTTAGCTCGACTAGTATCGCAAGACTGACCATAAAAAGATAAAGGTTATAGTTGCTATGTACATAGCTTTCTGTCATTAGTGGGATATTATCCCAGATTTATTAATGCATTTTTAGAGAGAACATTGCCATTGGCAAACTTGTTATCTTCTAACTATCTGTTTAATTGGAGGAAAGCTTCTCAAGTATCCTTTGAGGATGTGAAGCAGGAATTAGCAAAAGTGCCAATACTAAAAGCACCCAAAAGATGTGAGATTTTCTATGTATTTTCAGCAGCAACAATGCATAGTATTAGCTACTATTTAGCCTAAATTCAAAAAGAGAAATGGTATCATCCAGTAGCCTTTGCTAGTCTAAATTGGGGATATCCAAATTCAATTATACTTACATGGAGAAATTGTGCCTTGAAATGGTTTTTGTGACAAAGAATTTCAAACACTATATTCTCAATGAGAATGTGGTTTTTTTTAATGAAGATGGAAGGACTTAGACTGTTGATGAACAAGTTGCAATTGCTTGAATGTTTAGTAAAGTGGTTAATTACTTTGCAAGAGTTTGATTATGATATTAAGAGTAAGCCACCAAAGCTACAGGGTATTGTGGAATGTCCTATGGATTTCAAGGAGCCAAAGGAAATTTTAGCTGAAGGCAGTGATATCGAAGGTTTATTCAAGATCAATAATGTTTCCATCCCTTCCTGTTATGCAATTATAATGTATTATCTATCTACAGGAGAGATTAGGGCTACTCTGTCAAAGTCTAAGAAGAGAAAGATTAAGCAACAAGTACTATACTTTTTTATTATAGCGAGTGTCTTGTATCGAAAAGGTGTGGATGAGATTTATCACTGATGCATAGTACTTGATGAGGTACCATTCATTCTTGAGGAATTCCATGATTCAGCATGTAGGGGACATTTTGTTGGACGGCTTATCACCCAAAAAGTTCTCCGTGTTGGATATTGGTGGCCATCGATCTTCCAGGATGCTTTCAATTACGTTAAGCGCTGTGATATCTGCCAAAGACACGATGCTAGGGAGAATCATAAGCAATTGCTAAACCCTATTTTAGTTACTTTACCCTTTGAAAAATGGGGTATCGATTTTGTTGGACCAATATATAACTACGTGAAAGTGTTTTATTATTATAGTGACAAACTAATTTACAAAGTGGTCTGAAAGATTGAGAAACAATAAAGGATAACGCTAAGGAGACGGCCAGTTTTTTTATGGAGCAGATTGTTTGCCGGTTTGGTTCACCTAAGGAGATATTGTTTGATCAAGGATCACACTTCCTTATGGAACCTTTGAAGATTAAACATAATAAAACTACCCCATATAATCCACAAGAAAATGGTCAAGTTGAGAGTATGAATAAACAACTTGCAGGGATATTATCTAAAATAGTGTTTGAAAGTAATCAAGATTGGGATTTAAAATTGTATGTGGCAATTTGGACTTACAATATGACATTTAAAAGAGCTATAGACCACACCACGTTCAAGCTTGTATATGCGGAAGAGTGTGTCTTACCATTGGGAATAGAGTTGCCTACTATGCGATTTGCTCTCAATCATTCGATGGGTGAGGTAGAAGCACTACAGGAAGATTTATTTCTCTTGTGCATCTTGATAAAATTTGATTGTTGTAGACTCTATTACATTAAGAGTCAAGGAAAAAGAGAATGAAAGCACTTCACAACCTTTGGGCTAAGAAATATAAATTTGTGAAGGGTCAATTGGTGTTGTAATATGATGCTCGTCATGAGCTATTTCCTGATAAACTAGAACCCAAATGGGATGGGCCATATAAAATTGTACGTATAGAGAAGAATGGCTCTACAGCCCTTCTAGCAGATTTGCAGGGGGTAGAGTTTTAAAATAAAGTTCATTTTAACAAGCTGAAGCCTTACTACATGTAAGGGTTGACATTGGACTTCGTGCCTATGCAAGTCCTTCATGATTCAACTTTAACTCATAGTAGGTACCAAGACAACCGAATGGGAAAAATCATTCCTTATCTTGAGCATTTGTATTTAGAGCAATGTTACCACCAAGATCAAGTGATCTGGTGGAGTAAAGGTTATCAGGATATTGAGTGGCAAGACGAATCTTTCACATGGGATATTAAGGTATACTGCCACCATTGTCAAAGGATTCTTATAAGTATTCCTATCGAGTTCAACAAGGAAGGAGGAATTGTACCTGTCATACGTCCTCTCTCTTGGCTCAACTTTGATTATTATAAGTACAAGTGAGCTAATCAGCATGGTGTGGCCTATCACTGAAGACTGGGTCTATACTTTGTATTTTGATGGAGCTTCTAAAGGGCCCGCTAAACATGTGAGCATTGGTATGGTCATTAAAGATTCTCGACGTAGGGTCGTTATAAAAATGGGAGTATATTTAGGACACTCTTTTACTAATAATACGACAGAATACAAGGCCTTGATCATGGGGCTAAATGTAGCCTGATGTGGAGATATCTTCCCGTTATTGGTGAAAGGTGACTTGCAGTTAGTGATCAACCAGTTGTATGGGACCTATAGTGTGTAGAATCCCATCCTACGGATGTACTACTGTCACGTGCAACCTTGGATATGTTGCATATTTTTTAGATAGTGACTTGTCAGCTAGTTTCTCGAAAATAGTGGATTCACTTTGTAAATTCCCTTGCCAATTATGCTTTTTTTGAAGATATCTTTTTCAATTGTGGTCCAAGAGAGATCTTACAATTACCTTCTAACGTTAGCCCAGGACTCCTTTGGGCTCTTCTTGATGACACATCCTATTTTTGCCGCCGATGGTTAGTTTGGGTTATGAGTGAGGCATGTAGCAATTGAGCACCTTCCTATTTTGACATGGACACATAGGATTGTTTATCATCATATTTTTTGAACACCCCTTGCTATTTATGCAAGGAGGTTAGCCAATAACTTGATGCATTTAGTGTAGGGCATGAGGAGCCCATATCCTTGGTTGGTCTTGTGCTTTAGTAGAGTTATGTGAGGACCAAGGGTTTGTTTCAGCAGTTTTCTACTAAATGGTCATTTTGTGAATTATCTTGTTAGGCCAAGAGGGCTAGTCATTCTGTATAGTGAAATGTCACATTTCATTAGGCCAAGAGGGCCATGTGTCTATTTAGTGTGAGTGTGGTTAATGGGTTTTGTTTTAGTGCTATGCTAGCCACATTTAGTAGAACCTAGAGGGAGCCTCTTGCTATGCAAAAGCTTCTTGTGCCCAAGACCAAGTGATGTTCTTTCTTTATGAGTACTTTTCTTTTAAGCTATATGTGTTTATGTACTTGGGAATTGTTCTTTTGTTGTTGGGGACCAGAAATCAAGGCATGAAGTCCTAGGGTTAGGTTAGGTATATTTGGGGGAGGTTTGAGTAGTTGTCTACCTCCTGTAAAGACATTGTCAGGCATTCTAAGACATGTTTTTAAAAAGCAGTCCTAGTGACCCTATTCTGCTAGCCTGCTATGCAACTGTTCTAGGAGTCCCTGCCAGTGTGAGGCAGTTAGAGAAGCCTAATGAAGTAAAAAGAAGAGAAAATTCTGAATGTACTTGAAACATAACAATACAAAGGGGTGTAAAAAGGGATTCTAACCCCCTAAAATAGAAAAAATAAGGATTAAAAATCTGAAAAGCAGTTGGTAAGCTCTTTGATCTAAGAAAAAAACTACTAAGGAAGGTTGGAGCGAAAATAAAAGTTGCATTGCCAGATCTTGGTAGGTTCTTGGGTGCCAAGTCAGGACCTCTGAGGCCCATGCCTTGTTCTCCTTCTTGGGTCACTATGCTCAATTCCCTCCTTTTTACATGCACGAGTATGGAAACCTTGAAAGAAAAATGTATTAACGAAAAATTTATGATGACTAGGTATCATCGTCTAGTAGGAGTTCCTAATCCAATGATCCTAAGTTAGGTAGGTAATTCACGTTGTCGTAGAGTTCACGCAAGGGCTGCAGAACACGGGGTTCAAGATACAGCAATGGAAGAGACTAACAATAAGAAAATTGAATTGCTGATACCAAAGTACACTATATTTCTTGTCAAGTGAGTTACATGAAGCTCATGTACAGAAAAATCTGAACATATTCAGTTTTACATACAGATGCTTGAATTAAGTTTTTCCATTGGCACTTGATAAATTCTGCTAAGAAATAATGTCTATGAACAAATTTGTGCTTCTGTAAAGGGCTTAAGACTCCAAACATCTTGATTCACAAGGTAGATTCGAAGGAGGCTCGGCACAAACAGATAACTTAATAGTTTGAAAGACTCCTCAACCGCTGCTGTAATGTGTGTAGAACTCCGTTCATGCACTTCATGATTACAAGAGATAATTTTATAGATTGATCCAGAGAATGCTGATGGTTTTCTTCAAAGGTTATCTTGACAATGCTGTCAGCTAGTTTTTTTTTCAGAAGAGACTGACTCATAGGGAAACACATGAGGCTACTCTAACTTCCATCTTCATGCAATCCTTAGAGACTTCTTGGGATTTATAGTCTCATAAAAACATCTCTGACCAGTCAAAATCCTCCTCCATGACCTTGTACCAATATTCTGGCTTGGCCCAATCTTCCAATTCCTCACAGAGAGAGAATGCCACTGTATTTTTTTGTAGAAGGTCTCAACAAGTGAGGTACACATCCAACAGTGAGAGAAAGAATAGCGGCACATCTCAGAACCAAATGGTCCTAAATTTCAGGGGATGGCAAAGCCCATTTCAATAAATTTCTCCACAACTCAAAATTCTCACAAGCAGCAACCTGTTCTAATGAAGTTCAGAGGCAAAAGAAAGTTCTGATAACATGTGCTTCTCTCTGGCTCTGGTCTCCAACTTCCCGTTTATTACATAGCAGCACATCTGGAAATCTCCATAGTCTCTATTTCTTGCACAGGTCTTGCCATGGTTATCATTGAGCTATTGATGTCCAGCGTCTTCATCTCGTCCCATTGGGCAAGGAAGTAGAAACCTGTTTCGGTCAAAACATCTTGCTTCCTTCTCCACAATTAGAGACCATGTCTTTTGCCTGTCAAACTGTCTCTGCGCACGCTCAATTTCCACTTTCTCGAAGCCAGGCGGCAGATCTATTGCGAATCAATATTCAGGTCGGAAGATATTGAAACTAGGAGTGGAAGATTGTGATGCCAGTCAGCCTTTAAAAAACTCATTTTTGATGTGCTACTGCCTCTCGTGCTTTTGTTTCAATTCCACGCCCCACATGTTGCAGTAATTGTCGTGCACCCTGTAGCTCTCACATACTCTCTTGTCAGCTATTCTCAAGCTCCGATTCCTTCGAACTGATCAGGTACCTTCTCCTAGCATGCTCGATGCCTTGGTTCATCTCAGGTCTCGACTCTCTTCATCTCGATGACCTCATCGAGGACTGGTAGAACTCTAAAAGCACTCCGTTTCGCTCCGCCAGAGACATCCTCAAACGCCTCGATTCAGGCATAAAATCCAAATGTCAAGCAGGCCCTCTCAACAGCCTTTCGACGAATGCTTCAGAAAATTGATGATTTAGGTAGCTGTTTCGAAGGATTTCTCTCCCCCGGCGGTGTCGTCTTCACTCCTCTTCCCATGAATCTTCTCTCCCTCCTTTAACATTTAGACCTCTTTTCCATAAATTAGCCGGCAGGCCTGATAGGTTTTTCCGCTGAATCCCTGAGGCCAATGACATATCAAAGCCCAAAATATCGATTCCCTTGTGATTTTTCCGTCATGCCGTCCTTCCTTGTTCCCCAAAACAGCCTGTTTTTCTCTTGCTTTTTCCCTCCAAAAGCGGTTCAAAACCCCCAAATTAGTTTCCCCCTCTTATGAATGAGTAAAACACAAATAGTGAAGTGCATCCATCTCTCGAATGTGTGACTGCATATACACATGAGACCCAAACCATGAAATCCGAAACAGAGACCAATAATTACAACACTTTAAGCTGTTCCACAGTAGCCATAACTAGTCCTGTGCCTATGAAGCCATTACTCGCTCCGATTGCTTCACCATAACCATCCCTTCTACAAACGTATACTGGACAAGATTTAAGCACCAGCATTGATTTAGACTTTGAGGTTTATCTTTCAAGTCATGCATTGCCCCTTTGTCAGTCAGCTTTACAATGAGTAATCTGCGCATAAACTTCGACTTCGGCCTTGAAGATTGGATGGCAAAATACTCCCTCGATGCTTCACTAGCGCTTTGCTCGCTTAAGCAGCTTTTGAGAGACTTCCTTCAACTCTATGTCATGGGAACTTTTGAACTTAGATGATCGCTTCCACAAACCTTCCTTTGATTCCGTAATTCCGTGCACTTTTCTTAGAGATCATCATTGAAATTATCAGCTTGATAATGTCCTTTTGCATCAGTTTTTCATATTTTTCTAACACACACACATCATGCATCCAAACAAAATCATATACATGCACTAACGGAATATATACATTGGATGCGGATTATCATAATGCATCACACACACAATGAATCACACGCAGAAAATAACACAAATGCACAACAAAAGAAATGGAGGTGTATACGACTCGGATGCGCAACAGCACGACATCCACCCCCTCTAAACCTGCGCATCCTGCGGATGTGCCAACTATCCAGGATCATTCAAATCCACAAACAGGTCGAGTCCATCTTCTGTTTCTAGTAGACCTGTTTCTCCATCAGCTTCATCATCTATATTCTCTGCTTCTTCTGCTTGTCTTTCTTCTACCTGCTCTTCTTCTGTCAACGCTTCAAGTGCATATTCTTCATCTTTTCTTCTCTTGAAAATCTTGACTCATTTTCCAGCAATGGGCACCCTCAATATTGTTCCATCTAATTCAGCCAACTCATAGGTACCATTGTCAAAAACCTGTTTCACCTCATACGGTCCAAACCATCTTTGAACCATTTTTCTCATGCTACTATGCTGATTCTCTAGACTACTGTCGTAGACTAGAACCCAATCTCCTTCTTTTATGGCTCTAGGCCTCAAGCGATCCCTTAAATCAAACATGTCCTTGTTTCTGAGTCGAGCTGCCTTCAAACGATTAACTGCTAGCTGTACATCTTCTGTCCTTCTCTCTAGTTGACGAATCCGAAGAGCTAGAAGCTCTTCCCTTGATAAATTCTCATGCCACGGAAGAACAATCCAAGTGAGAGTACAAATTTCTGTAGGCATGACAGGTTTTTGCCCATACATCAACTCTGCAGGCATGTATCCAGTAGTCACACTATGTGTAGAGGGATCAGCCCACAACGCAAAAGGTAGTAATCTCGGCCAATCCCCAATCCGACCTCTACAAGCTTTTGCCAATGCTTTAACTATTGGCGGATGTCCTCTTTCACTCTTGCCATTTCCCTCTGGATTATAGGCAATAGTAAGTGCCAATTTAATCCCAAGCCGTGAGAAAAATTCTCTAGCTTCATCTGCATCTAGCTCTCCACGATCAGCTATAATCTTGCCTATACATCCATACCTGCAAAATATTTCTTCCAACAAGAATTTACATACTGCAGTGGTGGTCTTTGTCCGCAAAGATCTTCTTTCAACATAGTTTGTAAGATCCTCCCTAGCCAAGACAGGATATCTCATCTGCCAAAGTCCCACTGGCAAAGTAACCAAGTCTACCACCCACTTATAATGCATACATAGTGGATAAGTCGGATGCAACTCATCACGATGCCGCACTAAAGAGTAAAGCTGGCAGTCCCTGCAAGTCTCCACAAAGTGAGAAACATCTTTATACATCCCTTTCCACCAGTATCTTTCTTTGATTTTCTCATAGGTAGCCCACACACCTCTATGTCCAGCCCATGAGCTCTCATGAAACTCTCGCATAATCTGTATCTGCATCGCTACATCACAAACTACTCTCAAGGGCAAGCCTCCTCTCTTCTTTGGATGCTTCCAAAGAAAACCATCTTTCAAGAAATATCCATAAGCCTTCCTTCTGATTTTCTTGAATTCATCATCTGTCCAATCAGCTCTTCGAGTCAATGAACTTAGATACTGTCCAATTTGCAGCCACTCGTCAACATAAAGTTCTTCAATAAAGGCTTCAACAGTAGATACATGACAATCATGAACAAGGACAGAAGCAGCAAACTCTGTCTCATCGTCCTCTGCAAGCATTGACTCCTCATCCTCATATCTCGCTCTAGATAGCATGTCAGCAACTGGATTTTCTTTCCCTACTATGTGTCAAAATTCTGGATTCAATGATTTGATATAGGCAATCCACCAAAGCATCGCTATATCTGGAGTCGAGCAACTAGTAATCATACCAAGCAAAGGCAAACAATCTGTTTCCACAACAACTGAAGCTCCAATAAAATACCCTTTGTCACACTTCAGTGCAGTGACTACTACCCACAACTCTCTTTTAATCTGCCAACTGGATTTTCTTTCCCTACTATGTGTCAAAATTCTGGATTCAATGATTTGATATAGGCAATCCACCAAAGCATCGCTATATCTGGAGTCGAGCAACTAGTAATCATACCAAGCAAAGGCAAACAATCTGTTTCCACAACAACTGAAGCTCCAATAAAATACCCTTTGTCACACTTCAGTGCAGTGACTACTACCCACAACTCTCTTTTAATCTGCGGATACCTCCTCTGTCGCTCACTAAGAACTTTAGCTCCAAAGCGGATTGCATATCTATTTCCATCAGCATCATCCTGTCCCACTGCCCAACCTATGCCAATAGGGCTAGTATCAACTGTCAACATGATCGGCCGTCCACACTGATAATCCGCCTTGCGAAGAGTAGGAGCAGACTCTAACAGCTTCTTGAGTTTACGCATGGCTTTCGAATGCTTCTCATCCCAATGAAATTTCTGCCCCTTTCGAAGCAGCTAATAGAGAACATCTGCTATATGAGCAAAATGAGGAATCCAAATCATGTAAAATACACAAGCTTCCACAAATCTCCGCACCTCTGAATTAGTCGAGCAATACTCTGTAATCCTGCTTATGGCATCCACCTTTGTAGGTGAAGGCTTCTTGCCATAATATCCAACCATATGCCCAACTATGATGACTTCATTAACACCAAAGACAGATTTCAGCCCTGAAAGAGTCAAGTTTACCTCCTCTAATCGTGTCAATATTTGCTCACAAGCAACCAAGTGGTCAGCCACAAACTGTCTACATCCACGCAAATCAAGACTTTCATTCTTTTCTTCTTCTGCACAACTCTTAATAGGCACATCATCTAGAAAAGGCATGGTATACTGTGGAATATAGTCTCGTAGAACTCTATGCATAGCATTCATCATATGAGCAACTGAGTTTGTGGCACCTTGAGGCAAGGTACACATCCTTACAAGACCAATAGGTGTCCGCATAGTAGTAATATCCCTGCTTTCCAAGGCAAGTTGAAACTGATCATAACCTGAATACAAGTCACCTAGAGAATAGATGGCTCGTCCTGCAAAAGCCTCAGCAAATTCATCCACAACTGGACCTGTTCCCACATTCCTGATTGTCACTTTGTTCACGGGCTACATATCCTAAATAAATCTCAAAGTACCATTCTTCTTTGGTACAGTAAACCATCTGTTAGAATAGGGTGCAGAAGAGGGTTCCAAAATTCCCATCTTAATCTTCTCATTCAGCAACTCTATCAACTTTGGCAAGTGTGCTTTAGGCACAGGTATAGGACGTATATTCCATGGTACATGAGGAACAGTGAAGATGACCATAGGTGCAACCAATTCAGGACTAATGCAGCCAATTTCATGTGGAAAGAAAGCAAATGCCTTACCATGACGTCCAAGCATCTCTCTAAAACATTCTTTTTCCACTAGAAGCAAGAATTCATCATTTCCAATCTTCAATTCTGCAAGAGTTTCAGCTGTAAACTTATGTCCAATATTTCCAGGATCTCTCAACATAGGCTGCTTCATAGCTTTTTCAATCTGCTCATCACTATCAGGAGGAAGCGGCCCTGCAACCGGCTTAACCTTCTTATCAACTGTTTTATACTTCGTATCAACCTTGGCATCATTCAAGCACTCTTTTCTTTGCTGCAATTTCTGCAAATTTTCAGCAACTCTCAACTCTGTTGGCTGAAAAATTTCAGCCCTTTGCTCTATGGACTGCATGGGTGCAGCCTGAAACTCTGTATGCTGAAATTTTTCAGCATTCAACTCTGTTGGCTGAATGGATTCAGCCCTCGGCTCTATGGACTGCATGGGTGCAGCCTGAAACTCTGTATGCTGAAATTTTTCAGCATTCAACTCTGTTGGCTGAATGGATTCAGCCCTCGGCTCTATGGACTGCATGGGTGCAGCCTCATACTCCATATGCTGAATTTTTCCAGCATTTAACTCTATTGGCTGAATGATTTCAGCCCTCTGCAACTCTGTTACCTGATCAAGATCAGCCACCATAAATTTAGTTTGCTGAGTTTTCTCAGCCTCTAACTCTGTTTTCAGCATAAAACCAAAAATTTCCTGAAACATATCCAAGGTTTGCACAGGTATGATCTTTGAACCCTTACATACATCAGTTTTCAGCATTGCTCCCATCTCAAACAATGTATATGCATAAGACATCCCTTCATACAATCCATCTACATGCTCTTCTGCTTGCAAAATACCTGCATTCTTCAATTCTTTCTCCTTACGACCAATGTACTGCCTGGCAGCTCTAGGCAAATCTGAAATTTTCTGATAACTCACTGAACTATCTGAAGAAAAACCAACAAAATTATTGGAGAAAGACTGGCTGCCAAGAGGCGAGATCTCCTCTTTTCTCCGCTCCATACCACTGGCGTCTCGCAAGACAGCGGTACCTAATGAAAATCCAACTCCTTTGCAGGTAGTGGTGCCTCACGCAAGGAGTCCCTATTTCTCGGATGATTTACCCCAACAGTCATAAACTGAACAGCTCGGATACCATCTTTACTGCGTATCCGTGCATAAGCTAACCCGTCATCCATCACTTTCGTTTCCATTCTTGCTTCTGTAATGAAAGGCTGTCCAAGAATAATCGGATAAGAACAAGAATCCTGAACAAAGCAATGATAATCCTCTTCAACATTACCAATAGAAATTCTGATACTCGGACAAGCAGCATACATATCACCAGAAGTATTATTGGCGGCTCTCATGCGCCAGCCATGCTCTGCATCCATAGGCCACTTGCCACTCTCATAAACACCTCGAGCAATAAGATTAATCTCAGAACCATGATCGACTAAAGCGATCAAAGGAATTTGTTTCTCTCCAATCCTTACCACCGTCTCAGTGGTTGCTCTAGCCCAATGACTTCGTGAAAAATGGCTGCGAGGAATGAGAATAGGGGTATCATCATCTTCATACTACATAGGCTGAACTATTTTCTCCAATTGCGGATTAACAAAAGCATTCTCAACCATCACTGCATCATCATGCTCTTCCCAAAGAGCTCCATGCCACAATCCCTGTAAAGCAGGGCCTTCCATCGCATGTCGTTTCCTCCGCAAAACATCCTGCATCTGATCCTGTATTTCTCTTCTAGCAATCCCAAGAGCTTCTCCAACAGTAAAAGTGACTTCACTATTCAAAATTCTTTCATGAAAAATCTTACTCATATCCGTCCGCATATCAAGGTCTGACAAGAGCTTGAATCCTGACTCTTTTCTTGGTTGCCTCTTTTCTTTCATCTGCTTGTCTCCCATAGGTTGTTCAGGACCTGATTGAGCTGGAGAACTTGACATAGGTGGAGCTGTAACAGGTGGTGAAACAAAGTCACCCCCTCTAGTCTTTGTGGAGGTGCTGGGACCCTTCTCATCTCTTCTTCTCTTTTCCTCAACCATGGCATCTAAACCCTGTGTTTTAGCCATATAAGCAAAAATAGAATACCTGTCAACAGGAGAATCCCATCCTGTTTCTCCTCCGATGCTGGAGCCCACACAAGTCATAGTAGATGCCTGAACTTTCCCTCTTCTCGCTATCTCCAAGGCAGAAGACCATAAAGTAGAGTCTCCATCAGATTTCTGCTCAAGCTGGACTCCATAAGCTGAAGCATCTCCTCTAACACTCACATAAGCTGATCGCGCAACCATATCATCAACGAGCTTCTTCATGCCTCCCTTACCGAAGTTCGTGTCAAGAGGAGCGCTAGTCTCTGTCCGCCATATCTTCCCATCTTGTCCCCAGAACACTACATTCTTCTTAGGTGCTTCCTGAAAAGCATCACAATCTCTGCAGTGTTGGTGCTCTGTACTATTGCACCAAATACATCGTCTCGCTTTTCTTTGATCAGCTGGAAAAGGAGTCGCTGGAGCAGGTGCTGTAGCAGGTACTGACATAAGTTTCTCTTTTAACTTACCAACTTCAGCTTTGATTACTTCAATCGTCAAATCTGCCAAGCCTTTAATAACATCATCTACATATAAGGGCATTGAAGCAGCAGGAGCTGGTGGATTCGCAGCAGGAGGAGTAGGCTTAGGCAAAGAAGTTGCAGCAGGGGTAGAAGAAGAAGTCTCCAAGGATTTTTCAGAAACTGATCCTGTATTACGATGCAATCGTACTCTCCTGCGATGCTTCTTAACAAGAGCATTCACAGCATCAATGACATGTCTCCACTCGGTCTTTAAACCTGAATCAATAGCTTGATCTTCCAAAAGATCATCCAACTTTTCCTGTAAATCAGCATCAGCAGCTTCTTGTAAAAATAACTCCACTTTCTGCATCTCCAAAGCTTACTGCTCAGTCCCGTCCAACTGATCATAGCGGCTCTCAAACTCTCGTAGAAGAGCGGTAACTGAAAGTCCCTTATTAGTCATAGAAACCCATGCTAAGAAATTCCTGCGATTCATAAGACCTGTATCCTCCAGGAAATATTCATCTTTTAATGTCTTCTTAAACTCTGCACAACCTGCATGTGTTTCTTGAATTTCTGAAATTCGGACTTCAAGAGCGTGCACCACGATCCGTAAGAAGTAGCGGCTCCAAACATCTTGAGAAACCCCAAAAAACCTCATCTTTTCTTCATACAAATGCAGGTAAGTTGACACTTGCTGGCCATTATACTACTTCATCTCCTGTTGGACAGCTTTCAAGGCATCCATAGCATCACTGTCACGTTTCGCGTGAGCTTGCTGCTGCATATAAATGGTAAATGACTGAAACAGGTTCTTCATGACATTATCATCTGTCATCTCTTCTTGCGAGTCTCCCATCTTGCTGAAAAGTGACGCAGCACTTTCACGTCGGGTTCACCAGAAATGTCGTAGAGTTCACGCAAGGGCTGCAAAACACGGGGTTCAAGATACAGCAATGGAAGAGACTAACAATAAGAAAATTGAATTGCTGATACCAAAATACACTATATTTCTTGTCAAGTGAGTTACATGAAGCTCATGTACAGAAAAATCTGAACATATTCAGTTTTACATACAGATGCTTGAATTCAGTTTTTCCATTGGCACTTGATAAATTCTGCTGAGAAATAATGTCTGTGAACAAATTTGTGCTTCTGTAAAGGGCTTAAGACTCCAAACATCTTGATTCACAGGGTAGATTGGAAGCAGGCTCTGCACAAACAGATAACTTAATAGTTTGAAAGACTCCTCAACCGCTGTTGTAATGTGTGTAGAACTCCGTTCATGCACTTCATGATTACAAGAGATAATTTTATAGATTGATCCAGAGAATACTGATGGTTTTCTTCAAAGGTTATCTTGACAATGCTGTCAGCTAGTTTTTTTTTCAGAAGAGACTGACTCATAGGGAAACACATGAGGCTACTCTAACTTCCATCTTCATGCAATCCTTAGAGACTTCTTGGGATTTATAGTCTCATAAAAACATCTCTGACCAGTCAAAATCCTCCTCCACGACCTTGTACCAATATTCTGGCTTGGCCCAATCTTCCAATTCCTCACAGAGAGAGAATGCCACTGTATTTTTTTTGTAGAAGGTCTCAACAAGTGAGGTACACATCGAACAGTGAGAGCAAGAATAGCGGCACATCTCAGAACCAAATGGTCCTAAATTTCAGGGGATGGCAAAGCCCATTTCAATAAATTTCTCCGCAACTCAAAATTCTCACAAGCAGCAACCTGTTCCAATGAAGTTCAGAGGCAAAAGAAAGTTCTGATAACAGGTGCTTCTCTCTGGCTCTGGTCTCCAACTTCCCGTTTATTACATAGCAGCACATCTGGAAATCTCCATAGTCTCTATTTCTTGCACAGGTCTTGCCATGGTTATCATTGAGTTATTGATGTCCAGCGTCTTCATCTCGTCCCATTGGGCAAGGAAGTAGAAAACCTGTTTCGGTCAAAACACCTTGCTTCCTTCTCCACAATTAGAGACCATGTCTTTTGCCTGTCAAACTGTCTCTGCGCACGCTCAATTTTCACTTTCTCGAAGCTAGGCGGCAGATCTATTGCGAATCAATATTCAGGTCGGAAGATATTGAAACTAGGAGTGGAAGATTGTGATGCCAGTCAGCCTTTAAAAAACTCATTTTTGATGTGCTACTGCCTCTCGTGCTTTTGTTTCAATTCCACGCGCCACATGTTGCAGTAATTGTCGTACTTCGTCACCCTGTAGCTCTCACATACTCTCTTGTCAGCTATTCTCAAGCTCCGATTCCTTCGAACTGATCAGGTACCTTCTCCTAGCATGCTCGATGCCTTGGTTCATCTCAGGTCTCGACTCTCTTCATCTCGATGACCTCATCGAGGACTGGTAGAACTCTAAAAGCACTCCGTTTCGCTCCGCCAGAGACATCCTCAAACGCCTCGATTCAGGCATAAAATCCAAATGTCAAGCAGGCCCTCTCAACAGCCTTTCGACGAATGCTTCAGAAAATTGATGATTTAGGTAGCTGTTTCGAAGGATTTCTCTCCCCCGGCGGTGTCGTCTTCACTCCTCTTCCCATGAATCTTCTCTCCCTCCTTTAACATTTAGACCTCTTTTCCATAAATTAGCCGGCAGGCCTGATAGGTTTTTTCGCTGAATCCCTGAGGCCAATGACATATCAAAGCCCAAAATATTGATTCCCCTGTGATTTTTCCATCATGCCGTCCTTCCTTGTTTCCCAAAACAGCTTGCTTTTCTCTTGCTTTTTCCCTCCAAAAGCGGTTCAAAACCCCCAAATGAGTTTCCCCCTCTTATGAATGAGTAAAACACAAATAGTGAAGTGCATCCATCTCTAGAATGTGTGACTGCATATACACATGAGACCCAAACCATGAAATCTGAAACAGAGACCAATAATTACAACACTTTAAGTTGTTCCACAGTAGCCATAACCAGTCCTGTGCCTATGAAGCCATTACTCGCTCCGATTGCTTCACCATAACCATCCCTTCTACAAACGTATACTGGACAAGATTTAAGCACCAGCATTGATTTAGACTTTGAGGTTTATCTTTGAAGTCATGCATTGCCCCTTTGTCAGTCAGCTTTACAATGAGTAATCTGCGCATAAACTTCGACTTCGGCCTTGAAGATTGGATGGCAAAATACTCCCTCGGTGCTTCACTAGCGCTTTGCTCGCTTAAGTAGCTTTTGAGAGACTTCCTTCAACTCTATGTCATGGGAACTTTTGAACTTAGATGATCGCTTCCACAAACCTTCCTTTGATTCCGTAATTCCGTGCACTTTTCTTAGAGATCATCATTGAAATTATCAGCTTGATAATGTCCTTTGGCATCAGTTTTTCATATTTTTCTAACACACACACATCATGCATCCAAACAAAATCATATACATGCACTAACGGAATATATACATTGGATGCGGATTATCATAATGCATCACACACACAATGAATCACACGCAAAAAATAACACAAATGCACAACAAAAGAAATGGAGGTGTATACGACTCGGATGCGCAGCAGCATGACAACGCTACCACGTAGGATGACTTCTTTGATGGTTCTTTTTAGCAAGTCTCTGTTGGAGCAATTGGTTAGCGCTTCACTCTGGATTTTTGTCAGATTATAGTGGGCCTATCCCTTGTGGATCTTCATGCCTTGATTTTGTCAAGGGGTAGGATGAGAGATGTTTTTGTGCTTCGTTGTGTATTATGTTTTGTGGCAGCTTGATACTTTTTATAGTTGTTGTTTGTGTAGATCAGTTCGTGGGATCCAACGGGCTAAGTTTCCCTATCTCATGGTGGACAATGAGAGATGAATTTTAGGACCCGTTTTTTAAGCGAAAAAATGCCTAGGAGATGTAAAAGACCAATTTTTCATGGAAATGAAATGGTTTCAGATCAATGAGCTTCAATTTTTCTAGATAGATTTCGATGCCATGAATGCAATGCAAGTCTAGGTTCATCGATTGAAGTTTATTCGACCTTCCATTTAATCCCTATAAGGTTTCACATTATAAAGTAGCTATGTGATCTAGAAGCCCAAAAAGTATGGGATGAAGGCCAGCTTGATAGATTTTGACAACACGAAGCCAGTCATCTAGTCCGTTCACAAATCAAAGCTCATTTGGGCCTCCATTTGGGGAGAAAACCACTTGATGTAGTGTGAAACCTAAAAACTTGAGCTAGATATTATAAGTTTTAAGCCTTAAGCATTAATTAAAAGACTCAAACTCAAAAAAAAAAATGAATCGAGGCAAGGAGGGGGCACAAGTTTCTTTGTGCCAAAAAAATCATGAAATTTGTGCCTCTTCAAGGCTGGGTGCAAGTAAACCTTTGGTTTCTACAGAAGCTCTAGTAAAAGATGATGTGATGGATGAATTGGTTAAAGTTGTAAACTAAAGCTTATGAAGCTAGAGGAAAAAGGACAACCTTTGGGGCCAAGGGATCCAATGGAAGGATTTATGCAATGACTTTTCTAGGTGATAGCATTGAGCATGAGCATAGAAATTATGAGATGTATAAAGATGCATTAGACAAGAACATGAAGTACTTTAAGGATGGGACAATTCATTTGCACAAGACATGATTACCACTCAATCCAAATTTCGGAAAGGGTGGAATGCAAAATTTGGTTGATAACATAGCTTTGAAAAATGCATATGCTATAGTTGAAGCTACAATCTTTGGTTTACAAATTGGAAAAGATCCGAGTTGTATATTTATACTTGGTGAGAAAATGGAGCTGTGGACACATGTAATGCATATAGCAGAGAAGGAAGGAAAGATTGTAGAGAGGAATTGAATGGGGTTGATAATTTTATTTGGGGAAAAATAGTTTGAGATATTCCAATGGGATCTTTCTCTTTTTATGCATATGTTGCCAAGTCTCACAACATAGAGTTATTATGGAAGAAAAGAGAAAGAGAGATCATGGAAATCTAGATACATCAAAGAGGGTAGCTAAGGGGAGTGGTAGAAATGACTTAGATTAGTTTTTGTCTCCTATCAAGCCTTTACTTGAGCATACTTATGGATGATGGATCAAAGGAAAAGAAGCAAAAACATACTAAACCAAAGAAAATATAGCTAGGCTATAAAGTACAACTGGACATAGAAAATACCATTGACTTGAAAAGTTCCTGGAAGAATGTATGTTAAACATAAAGTTGAATTTGCCTTAGGAAAGACTCTTGGCATTGCTAAGAGAGAAGAGATCATTGATATCATTAAGAGAAAATGGTAGTTTGTTAGCAAACCAACGCATACTATGGTTCAGGGAGGAGTCAAGATTATAGGGTATTCAAGCAGTGCATGATGATGATGAAGGTAATGAAATTGTAATGGTTGATGCTAAAAATGTAATCGCTAGTGGTAAAAAATTAGTTGTTAAGGCTAAAAATGAAATGATTTGTAGCCATACTTTAAAGAAAGTACGTCAAATACAATACTGTATATTGTAATTATGGTAGCCTTTATATTAAGCCCTAATGAGGTCTCATCCACTTTACAATAATGACATGATCAAGATTGTATGATAATCATATTAAATCCAAATTCAAATTTTAAAGAATTAGGTGCTTCAAACTTCTATCTTGTCCTTTTCCCTCCTTATTTGGCTTCACACACACACACACAGAGCTATGGATACAAAAATTCAATGTCCAATAAGGCACACATCTCTCTCTCTCTCTCTCTCTCTCTCTCTCTCTCTCTCTCTCTCTCTCTCTCTCTCTCTCTCTCTCTCTCTCTCTCTCTCTCTCTCTCTCTCTCTCTCTCTCTCTCTCTCTCTCTCTCTCTCTCTCTCTCTCTCTCTCTCTCTCTCTCTCTCTCTCTCTCTCTCTCTCTCTCTCTCTCTCTCTCTCTCTCTCAACCATGGATATAGAAATTTGATGTTCAACAAGGCATCCAAGCTCTTAGATCACATCCATGGTAGTCATTAATTCATTTCAAAATGATGGAAAATGGATTCATATTTGATTCAACTTTTTTAATGACAAACATTTACATTGAAAATCTTTGTAGATATCAAAGAGGAGAAGAAGAGTACACAATGCAAAGATGTTGAGGCAAATCTATCTTTAGTTTTAATACAGTTTTAGGTATTACTATTGAAGAAAATCTATTTGCTTTCATCATACTACATATAAGAGTATTTACAATGCAATTAAAAAAAAGATGTTGCCTTTTATGAGGATTTTTCCTAGAAGAGACATCCTTTCTAGGAGTCCTTTAGGCTTTGTTTTATACTTTAGTTGTCACAAGTATTGAGGACATGCACTTAGTTTTTTGTGAATTTGGGCATATCTTCTTCATTGTCACCTTTCACACACTCTCCATGGCCCCCTTGTCTCTTTGGTCAATATCTTTTTTAATATGTTTTTAGACCTTATTCTTGCATTGATCATCTTTGTTTTTCAAGAAGGGAACTAGGAAAGAGAGAGAAAAGAGGAGAGATAAATGTTGATGAGGAGAGCTAAATATTGATGAGGAGAGAGAAAGACTAGAAACATAGGAGAGAGAGAGAGATGAGAGAAGCCATGAAATTTGAGAAAAGAAGGTAAGATGAAGAGACTATAATCTTGTATTAATGAATGACGAAAAATTACAAGTCTCAACACTTTATATACCTTTGCAAGGATGACATGGTATTATTTAATCAACTTACTAAAAATAATGCATCTTTCTAGTTTCTTACATTCCATCCTTGCAATGAGATTTTTTTCCACAAAAATAAAATTGAAAAGTTATTACAATGGTTGAGAATATGGGCATAACAAAGTATTACTTTGTTTTACAATCATACAAATCATAGGAAATTGATGAGAAAATTAAAATCTTTAAATTAAGATGAAGACATAACGAGAAGGCTCTGTAATATACAACATCAAGGTATCTTCAAGAAAGAGTTTGAGGCATACATCTTCATGAAAAGGTGAAGCTCTTAAAGAGCACTTAGGCCCTATGTAAGTGGAATTTTGTTGAAAATAAACATAATAAAATCTATTCTAAAATAGACTCGTGTCTAAGTGTTGTCTGTAATACATTTGGCCTGATTGGAACTATGCTTCAGCCCCATAAAGCATCTTGAAGATAAGGAAACTCATCCAGGATTGATTCCAACCTCCAAGTAGCTTCTTCAAGTGATAATCCTCTCCACTTAACCAAGTACTCAATGATGGACCTAGAGTGAAGGATAAAGGTTCAAGTAGCTAATGGCAAAGAGGAAATTAGCACCTAAATGTGTCCACAAGTGCACATATAGTTGGCTAAGAACTATAAAGCAAAAGTGAACTTGATTACCTAGAAATTAGGCCCATAGATGTAGTACTTGGGTGTGATTCATTGATGACTTTGGATAGGATTACTATGGATTTTTCATAGTTGTACATGGATTTTATCATTGATGGGTACCTTACCCATCTATAGGGAATCTATAATAACTCTAATTTTTAGCTTATAGCCATAAAACATGTTGAGAATCAGCAATCACACTCAAACAGCCTCTTTGTATGGAGTCTCAGGGTCAAGGATATGCAGGCTAACTTATCCCATATGCACAATGGTGCCTACTGCAGTTTCCTACTTTCCTATAAAGCATTGTACTTGCTTCCTTTCTTAATGAAACGATAGTACTCTTTTCATTTCAGTAAAGTGTCAATGTCATTGTCCACATACACAAGATTGTGTTTATGAGTCCAAGTCTCAATCTTGGAACCTAATTCACTTGTGTAACAAACAGTGTCCTTTCCATCATGAGTCTACACTTCTTTTTCCATCCTCCATAGCTTTCGGTTTTGCCATGCTCTAGATCCCGCATTTCTCACATGGTATCAGAGCCCAGTTGGGCATGGCATTGCTTGTCTAGCCTCTCTTGATTCCTTTCAACCTCAGTCTAGCTCAATGTCAGCTCATGACTTCATCTCCCAACTCTACTCTCACTGAAGCTTCCATGGTAGCCATAGCCAGCAGCACCCTGTCAGATTGAGCTGCTTATATCTCACTCCACAGGTCAAATCTCTTGGAGCTTCCTTCTGGAAAAGTATTCCCCAACTCACAAAGCTTCCCTGTATCACATCAATCCAAGACATTGGACCATCTGGAGCTCAGCATTGTGAAAATCCCCAATCTCTGCTCTGTGTCTGCCATAGCCAAACAGGACCTACCTTACTTGGAGCTTCCATAACTCTTCAACCAGGCCATTTCAGCCCACGATTTCTTCTAGGGAGTTGTTCCTCTGCTCAAGGCGCTTCATCCTGGCACGAGAATTGATGACATTACTGCGCCCTGGCTTCAGCATTGCGAAAATCGTGGAATCCTGTCAGAAATGCGCCTGCTGTTGTTCGACGTGCCTGCGTGCTGCATACTGTCCACGATTTTGATGATTATGATAGGTCTTTGGTAGCCCATGAAATCAGCTTCCTAGGCATATAAAAAATTTTGAAAATGATCCACTGTAGCTCCTGCAATCAGCAAAAAACCAGGCCCCTGTCTCAGAAACCCTAATTCCACCATAGCCAAAGCTTCAAAATCTTGACATTTTTCACTGTTTCTCTCACTGAAGTTATCAACAGTGATTTTAATCACTGAGCAATACTCTATGAAGTTCATTAAAGTACTGTCACTCAGATCTGAAGGCATCAGCATCAAATCAAGAAGGGGAAGATCACTTGGATTTTAAAAGAGTAAAAGACTTTTGCAGATTTGGTATTCATTGACACTCAGTTAGTGTTTTTTAACACTTGTGTCTCTCAATCAATTCTTCTGTTGCTCAAATCTAATAAGTGTTAAGTTGATTTGCTACTGTTCCCGTAAATCTAACATGGGAAAAGACTCTCCAAATGCTCGATTCAAAGGAGTCGGGTTCCACACTTGGCAAACCCGCATCAAGCTCATCCTGATGAAGAAGGGTCTCTGGGCCATCACAAATGGCAAAGAGAAGAAACCTCGGGACGCGGACCTTGCAACTACTTGGCAAAAGAATGATGACAGAGCTCAGGCCATCATCAAACTGGAGCTAGACGACAGTTATATCCATTGGAAAAGACTTGACACCCTGTTCGGTGCACAATCTAAATCATCAAAGTATGGTCTCCTGATTGAGCTCTTCAGGCTTGAAATGAAGTCCAGCACATCACTTGCCACACATCTTAATTACATGGAAGGACTCCTAACCCAACTTGCAGGAATCAACATTAAAATGGATGAAGATGTTTGCATCGGTGTTCTGCTTAAGAGCTTGCCTCCTGAATATAATAATGTATCAACAACTTTAATCAACATGCCAAATCCTGAACTTGTCGATATCCAGGCATCACTGTTAGAAGAAGAAAAGAAGCTAAAAACTAAAGAAGAACCAAGTACCTCTAGAGATGAGCATGCATTATATGTTGGCAACAGGTACAAAGGCAAGAAGGATCAGCTCTTTTGTGACTTCTGCAAAAGGACCGGACACACCGAGAAGTTCTGCCATGCAAGAAAGAGATTCCAAAAAGCCTATCTAGTCGCAGTCAAAGAAGAAGAAGAAAATGGAGCAAAGGAAGAAGAAGATGAAGATGAAGACCACCAGGATCGGAAGGACAAGACTCATCAGTCCTTGTGCTCTCATAATTCTGATAGACTGTTTTAAAAGCCTTGTATTTTCCTTGCCCTAATGCTTCCTGCCATAAGCTTTGTAAACTCCTTATGTAACTTGGCATTACAGTCCCTGTACACTTTGTGAGGCCCCTGTTACAGCCTCTGGATGTCCACCATGTTTATGGTACCCACACTTAGCCTTTTCTGCGATAGCCTCTGGTGTTTTGCCATGTCTGTGGTATGCCCACACTTTGCAGGTGGTTCTCATTACAGCCTCTACACACTTTATGCCTTTTCTAGTTGTGATTGAGGAGGGGTGTTGAGAATCAGCAATCACACTCAAACAGCCTCTTTGTATGGAGTCTCAGGGTCAAGGATATGCAGGCTAACTTATCCCATATGCACAATGGTGCCTACTGCAGTTTCCTACTTTCCTATAAAGCATTGTACTTGCTTCCTTTCTTAATGCAATGATAGTACTCTTTTCATTTCAGTAAAGTGTCAATGTCATTGTCCACATACACAAGATTGTGTTTATGAGTCCAAGTCTCAATCTTGGAACCTAATTCACTTGTGTAACAAACAGTGTCCTTTCCATCATGAGTCTACACTTCTTTTTCCATCCTCCATAGCTTTCGGTTTTGCCATGCTCTAGATCCCGCATTTCTCACAAAAACAACTCAAGAAGGAGCATAAAAAGCACTTAGATCTTTGTATTGCACGTGAATAAAGAAGTAGCAAATTAGTCCAAGGAATTAGTTGATAATTTAGCATTGAAGGCTGTCCTTAGGGAGTATAGGGATTTGTTTCAGGTTCTAACAACACTACCTCCCAAGAGAACAATTAATTGCCCTATTAAATTGGAGCCTCACTCCAAGCTAGCCAATAGATTATTAAAATGTGAGTACGAAGAACTTACCAAGAAAATCAAGTAGCTATTAGAGATAGGTTTTATTGAGCCTAGTTCTTCACCATATGCTTGACCAATTTTATTTTAAAGAAGAAGAATGGATATTTCAGAATGTGTATAGATTATAGAGATCTAAATAAGAACATAGTGAAGAACATGCATCATATTCCTAGAGTAAATGATTTGTTGGATGAGCACAATGGAGCTATGTTTTTTACGAAGATTGTCTTGAGGTCATCAAAGGTTACCATCAAATCTATATGAGAGATGGTGATGAGGTGAAAACAATATTTAGGATTGATTGTGTGCTCTACCATTTCTTAGTGATGTCATTTGGACTAACCAATATCCCATCCACTTTCTAGAGTCTAATGAATAAAATATTACACCCTTTTCTTTCAACTTTTTCTAATGTTCTTCCATGATATACTCATTTATAACAAGTCATTGGAGAACCATCTCTCACATATGAGCAAGGTATTTCATGTGTTAAGACACCACAAACTCTTTACTAAGGAGACAGTGTTTTTTCATGTAGACAGAGGTAGAGTACTTAGGGAATATTTTTAGTGAGAAAGGTATCTAGGCTAACCCTAAGAAGGTATAATGTGTCACAAAGATTAACCAACACATGCAAACACAACCTCTCTTAGAGGATTTCTTGGTCTATCCTCATTCTGCCTGCTGCAAGTTCATTAAGAGCATTATGCAACTATCGTAGCTCCTTTGACTAACAGATTGAAGAAGGAAGCTTTCTTTTGGGATACCATTGCAGATAGAAGCTTCAATCAATTAAAGTAACTCTTCACTTCTGCTCCTAATCTTTGTATGCCAAACTTCTCTAAGGAGTCTACTACATAGTATGATGCTTGTGGTAGACACATAGGTGATGTATTGTTACAAGAGCATAGTGTTATTTCCTTTGAGAGTTGCAAGCTTACAGATAAAGAGATGGTTATGAATGTGTATGTGTCGGGACCTAAAATGGTCCCAACATTGGCTCTAAGCACTAGTCGAGCCTCTTTATACTCAAAAAACACAATCCCTTGGCCCGGAGCATATAAGGGACACACTGCCCTAACTACTGTCGTGAATCTTGTGTTTGGTTTAATTGTAGTCCATTTTCCTACTCCTTAGAGGGAGTCTCTACACATAGATTGGTTCCAAACACATCATAATCACAAACAAAAGGAGGAACCCCTCCGGCTGAATGCCATGGCCCCACTGCGGCTCTCCTACATCGGAGGGATTGGCCCTCGATGCGCCGCTGACACAAATAATACTAGTGTCACAAACTCCACTCTTATTTTAGAATGATCCAAGAGATAATATATTTCCTCACTTAACTATTTCCCAAGGAACCCAAATGCCTAGACCTACAGCTTAGGTGTCTCACAACTCAGTGTGGGTCATAAGTATAGGAAACCAATTGCAATGCATCCAGGAGTTACCATGTGATATGCGCAATGTAACTGTGAATGCCATCGTGCTCAAACAATTTATGATTTAAAAATCAGCATTGTGAAGTACAACAAACATTTCTTTTAATGATTTCAGCCTACACATCATGCTTCGTTGCTAAAGGTCGGCAGCCTCCTCATGCTGCTTGACCCCTTTAAGAAAACTTTGTCTCTTTGGGTGCTTTTAGGATTGGCTCTTTTGCTAATTCCTAGTTCACATCCTCAAAGGATACTTGACAGGCTTCATTCCACTCAAACGGACAATTAAAAGATAGAATGGCAACGCTCTTTCCGCCAGTGCATTGATAAATCTTTGGTAATATCCCATTGATGTGACAGAAAGTTGTGCACCTCTTTTGGAGTACGCGGCGGGCTCATAGAGACTATAGCCTTTATCTTTTCAGGGTCAGTCGCAATACCAACTGAACTAACCACATGGCCGAGTAACAACCCATAGGGCACTCCAAATATGCACTTTCTAGGGTTAAGACCAATGCAAAAAGTCTACAATGCTCAAAAAATTTCCTCAGAATAATCAGTTTTCCCTCCCTTGTGGTGGTTGCCCCCAGATCATCAATAAAGACCTTTAACTCCTCTAGGGAGATATCACCAAAGGTCTTATCAGTTGTTTGTTGCCAAGACCCAAGCGCATTGCATAGACCAAAGGCCGTCACATGATATGCAAAGGTACTGAAGATAGTAGCAAATGTCATTTTCAATTTGTCTTCATCTGCAATAGCCATCTGGTTATATCCAGCAAAGCAATCCATAAATGAATAGATTTCCCTACCCGCTAACTGATCCAAAATCTGGTCAATGAATGGCAGTGGGTAGTAATCCTTAACCGTTTGCTTATTAAGCTCTCTAAAATCTATGCAAATCTGAATTTGATTATTCTTCTTCTTCCTAATAACAACTTATGAACACCATTCTGTGCGTTGAACCAAAAATATCAGGCCAGTCTTTCATAGCTTTGTCAATTCTTCGAATAGCCCATCCCTTAATTTGAAAGGCATATACCTTACTTTTTGTCACACAGGGTGACTACCTTGCTTCAAAGGAATCATATGAATAGCCAAGCTGTGAGGAATGCCTCTCAGCTCATCATAACTCTAAGCAAAGATATCGTAGAATTCTTGAATTAAGGACACATAGTTCTTCCTTTCTTCCGAACTGAGCATGGACCCTAATTTAATTGACCGTGAATCATTCATCATACCAAAGTCAAGCTCAATTACATCCGCATCCCTTATCATCTCCTGAGCTTCTATTGGCTCATTCAAAGTCACTTGGTAGATATCTTTTGTAGTGGACCCCTCATTGGATTTGTCACTTGATGACACCTCACTAGCAGATGGAGCATCTAGTGTATCAAACTCTGATGAAGATAAAGGAACTCTCTCACTCTGAGGAGATTCAAGATAGGCATCTATTGCTACACGTCTAGCACCTTGATCAAAGATCGACCAACAGGTATATCAACTTGACAATCTACTTATAAGATCCATGGCCTGCATAGCAATACTTGATAGCTAGGTCGCCTTGCAAACCTAATGACCCTAAAGTCCACGATGCATTCTACATTAGCAATAGTCACATGGACTTTACTAATGCAACCTTCAGGTTGTCTCAAACCTGTATTTCTTTCTTTTTGCATCATGTATCTCATTGCATCATCCCTTTCTATAGTTCTTATGAATAGTGGTGCATATTCATCCTCCAATTGGAAGTGAATATCTCTATTTCTCTTAGTACGTCTTGCACCTCCCTTTTTCAAAGAAAAATGTATGGCAATTCTAACTTGGATTAACATTCAAATCACATCATTACACCCTTTGATTCACTATATACATATATTCTTTTTTAACTAATCGGATCTTGACTCTTTCACATGATTTTAGTCATGATAGACCCTATTAGCCTCTAATCTTATCTTGGAATCATTTTCTTATTAGACTCAAATATTATCTTCTGTTCTATTCAGAATATTCTCTCTCTCTCTCTCTCTCTCTCTCTCTCTCTCTCTCTCTCTCTCTCTCTCTCTCTCTCTCTCTCTCTCTCTCTCTCTCTCTCTCTCTCTCTCTCTCTCTCTCTCTCTCTCTCTCTCTCTCTCTCTCTCTCTCTCTCCATGAATTGTTGCTTGAGGATTAAACAACAAATGTGAAGAATAATTACACCACAGAGATTAAAAAATAAAGATACATCCATTATCACTTGATTGCTTGTACTAGTATAGATCGTTGAAGAGGGAGATTGCTTATAGTATAGTGCTAAAGAGGGAGATTGCTTGTAGTAGTATAGAGAGTGTTGTAGATGGGGATTATTTGATTTCAGCAAATGGCATCAAAACCACTCCTCAATGTTGCTTTCAAAAGATTTCATTTGCAAGAAACCATATTCTGGAGGGAGGAAAGAGAAGAGTATACAAAATTTGGGATAAAACTAGAGCTTTTAGAGGGAAGGAAAAAATGCCCAGAAATGGGCATATACTTGTCCAAAATAGATGAAAATTTGCGTGAAAACTCTCAAGTCAAAAAGATATCTTTGGGTAAAAAATAATCTTAAAATATGATATGTATGTCAACTTATATCATTTTTAAACTTGTATCCTTTTAAGAAGCATGAGTGTATATTTTAATGTTGAAAAGTCATGCAGGTATTAAAGAATCGCCTGTCAATTATTAGCTCTATTTTTGGAGAAAATAGAATTGTATTTTTTAAGTTGTGAGGGTTTTAAGAAAAAAAGGCATTATCCTACAGTTAAGAGATAAAATAATAGGTGAATTCTATTAAAATTAAACATACGAGATTTGCTTGATTGTAAAAGATCTCTTATTATAACATTATTTTGGAATCTCTTTCGAGAGAGAGAGAGAGAGAGAGGTGAGAGAAACCCCTTAAGGGGCAAAAAAGAGAGTCCATATTTCTCCTAATGGTGGTTGCAAATATTGAACAAATATATTGGACATGTAAATATGCAAAGACTAAAATTAATGCAATTCAAAGCATTGGTTATAGGGTTGCTTGCTTTTAGAGTTGTAGAATTTCATAAAGTGTGTGAAGAATGTCAGTTTGGTAAGCAAAAAAGGCAACCTTTTTTGCATGATAGAGATGTGAGCAAGAATATACTTGATGTTGCGCACTCGTTGCACATATAGATGTTTGGGGGTCTACACAAAACATATCTCTTGGTGCCAGCAAATCTTTTGCCACGTTTATTGATGCTTGTTCAAGAAATATGTGTGTATCTTTCATGAAGGAAAAGAGTGATGTATTTGAGCCCTTCAAAACTTTCAAGGCTACTCTGTTGAAATAGAAATATGCTTAAAAGTTAAGTTCTTGAGGTCAGATGGAGGGGGAGAGAGTACCTCTCTAATGAGTTCAGTGACTTCTTGAGGTCTCATGGGATAAAGAGATAATTTACTTGCAGGTATACCCCATAGCAAAACAGGGTTGCAGAAAGAAAAAATAGATATATTGCGAAAGTTGCACAACCATTGATACCTGAAAAGAATATGACAAAATATTTTTGGTATGAAGTTGTTCATAATACTATCTATATTATGAAAAGAACTCCACAATTGTAGTTCATGGGATGATCCCCGAAAGAGTGTGTTACAAGATATAAGTTCGATGTGTCACACTTAAAAGTATTTTGTTGTATTGCATATTTTCATGTGCCAAATGAGCTATAAAAGAAGCTTGATCCAACGATTGAAAAATGTAGTTTTATTAGATACTCTTTAGATTAGAAAGGGTATCATTGTTATAGCCCTATCATAGGTGAGTTTAGAGTGAGTAGGGATGTTATTTTTTATTAAATGATTAGTTGGTATGCATCTAGTGGTGATGCATTGGATGATGATGATGATCATAATAGTTATGTATAGAAAGAAAAGCAAGAATCATGGAGACTTAGTAGACTAGAAACATCATTTGATATTATATCTATAGTTAGCCCTTGGTCTGAGAGACTGAGGAGGAGTCCCACATCTTTAGGTATATCTACTATAATTGTAGGTAAAGACAAAGGGAAGAAGAACATGTCAGATGGTAATGATACATCTGCTAATCATTTGGGGTTTGATGGAGATTCCAATGGTTCAAAGAGATTGGATGATGATCTTGGTATTCCTTTAGTTAGGACACCAGGTGTATAGAGAGCATATGGTAATGTAAAGGCTCCACTAACTGGTCTAGTGGTATGTAGGTCTAACAGGGTCACATACCCTCTTAAAAGATTTGGTTTTGAAGGTTATTCAGCTCACCATTATATTTATATGGTAAAGATTGTTGAGGTATTAAGCCCACTTACTTTGAGGATGTTGTTGGTCATGCTCATTGGGATGCAATAATGGATGAGGATATGACTACATTAGAAGCCAATAAAACTTAGGATCTAGTACCATTTCCTAAGGGCAAGAAAGCTATTGGCTATAAGTGGGCCTATAAAATTAAGCATAATATAGATGAGTCTATTAGCATGTATAAGGTTAGGCTAGTTGCAAAAGGCTATGCTCAAGCAAAGTCCATGCCATATGCTCAAGCATATGGCATAGACTATGAAGAGACATTTAGTCCAATTGCTAGGATGGCAATTGTTAGATGTGTGACTAATTTGGTAGCATTCAAAGATTGGAGTTTGTAGCAAATAAATGTCAAGCATGCTTTCTTACATGGTGAATTGCAAGAAGAGATGTATATGGAGCAGCAAGCAGGTTATGAGGATTTAGAGCATCCCACATATATGTGTAGGTTAAAGAAGGCACTTTATGGGTTGAAGTAAGCACCTCGAGTATGGTATGATAAGATCAAAGATTATCTTATCAACATTGGGCTTTATGTTTTTGATACTAATCACTCACTTTATGTGAGAAAGGGAGACGCAAATTTGGTCATCATAGTCATCTATGGGGATGACTTGATTATTACACATGGCAGTGACACTGGGATTGTCGAATTTAAGGATTTTTTGAAGAAGTTTGAGATAAAGGATTTGGGTGAGCTAAGGTACTTTCTTGGTATATAGCTATCCCAAAGATAGTATGGCTTGGATATATTGTCCAAGTATGGTATGACAACATGTAAGCCTCTTTCAATGGCATTGGAGCAAAATGTGAAGTTGAGTACTGATGTTGGGCGTGAGATAGAAGAACCTACTATGTTCAAGAGGATAGTAGGGAGTCTGACTTACATGACTATCACAAGGGCAGACTTGAGTTATGTTGTTGGTCTTTTTAGTCAATTTATGTAGAGGCCTAGAAAGTCTCATTTGGATACAGCTAGATGCATATTGAGGCATGTGAAGTCCACTTTGTATTATGGATTTTTTTATGAGGTAGGTAAGGATATATAGGTATTTGGATACATAGATGCAAATTGGGCTAGTAGATATTTGATAGAAGATCTATTAGTGGATTCATGTTTTCTCTCGATAATAGTGTAGTAGTTAGGTGGAGCAACTATAGTTACTTTATCGAGTACAAAGATTGAGTACGTAGGTGTTGCTATGGCAACATGTGAGGTATTATGGCTACAAAATTTATTGGGTGATGTGGATTTGCAAGAAGATGGTCCACTCGTCATTCATTATGACAACATGAGCAACATACGATTAGCTAGGAACCCAATGTTCCATGCTAGGACAAAATATATTGAGGTGCATTACCACTTTGTGAGAGAAAAAGTACTTGGAGGAGAGATTGACTTGGTATATGTCAGCACACATGATCAAAAAGTTGACATTTTCATAAAGGCATTGGGTGTAGAGAAGTTTTAAATTTTGAAGCTTACTTAGAGTCACAAAGATATGGTTGAGGTTAAGGGGGAGTGTTGAGCATGCTCACAAAGATATGGTTGAGGTTAAGGGGGAGTGTTGAGATGGCATGCTCAACACGTGTAGACATTGATGATGTGGTGTGCGCAGATCGTTCGCAGAATGCTCACGTAGTGAATCCCGGAAGGTCCCCAAGAACAATGAACTCTACCTTTTTGCACAAAAAACAATGTAAAAGCATGAACGACAAGAAGCAAGAGACCAATTGGGTTCAATCTCCCCCCATGCCTTCTGTGAGCACTTCACAAAGCATGTATTTTATGTATATTTCCATCTTCATGCTCAATAATAGCCCAATTTACAAAAATATGACAAGCTTTTAGCTTTTGAGTTTGCTTTCTACAAAAATAGGAAATAAAGCTAATGGACGGTGCCCATAGAGTCTGGCACGCCCAATCTCAATGTCCAAATAGAAATAACATATCCGTGCGCATAGGCGCATACAAAATAATAATGAATAATCAATGTCTCAATAGACATAACAAAATATAGGCGTGGTGCCTATCAAAATATAATCCAAAGGTCGAATACTCGCTAGACTCAAATGCTTTCCTCCGCCACTGCTACTATCTCTACACATCAACTGAAGCATTCACAATCGTTAGTAAAATAATACAATTAAACTGACAAAAGTGAATACCTAGCAGTCTTCAGCTACATAAATAAATCAACTGGTTAGAAATAAATCCTAACCTTAATTTATTACGAGTGCGCACTCTAAACTCATAAATGTTTATTAATTTAATATGCATTTTGCAGAATCACCCGCTATGGAATCACCCATGTACACACTAAATTAATGAAACGCCCGAAAAGGACAGGCGTCCCCATCAACTTCTCGCACAAAGAATCCTCTTTGTGTATGAGCCCCGGTCATCTAAGTTTACGGAATCCACCGTAAAACCTCACAGAATCCACCGTAGAATATGCTTCCTGGCATCATGATGGACCACCTAGCTAGATGGATCCGCACATCTACACTTAGCATGTCGATGTTCATTATGATCCCCACATAGCCAATGACTTATCACTTATTATGTTTGGTTGTTACACCTATCTACAGCTCACATAGCTATAGCACTTGTCGACTAGTATAGTCAGTTATACACTATTTGACTTAGTAAGTCACTTTCCTTTATGTTGTATCTTATCTATACTTTGTGTACATTATATTGTGTGTGAAAGAAGAACAAGAAAATAGCAAAAAAATATTTTCTCCTCCATCTCTCTTCTTGTATTCATAAGTGATCTTCCTCTTGTGTGTATGGTGTGTGTTTAGTGCACACTAGCTCAAGCAAGTTCCCTCACCACATGATTCATGACACCATCTACTCAATCACTTGATCTAACTTTGAAACAATCTTGATGTGCTTGATGGAATGTCTATTCTTGCAGTTATAAAGAGCAGCATTTAAGGTACTATAAGCCTCATATTCTTGTGATTCCTTTGCCTCATGATGTGGGTTAGTCATTGTACCATTTACTTCCTTAATTTGTTGTTGAACATCCTCATTTGCCTTATTCTTTCCTATATTTCTTGTCATTTTTATATGTTGTCCAAATAGACTACCTATCACAAAAATGGCTCTAACTTTTGGTTGTGATACGCAAATGAGGTACTTTTTGTAAAATTTCCGCTACGAAATATTAACGACTCTTGGTCCCATGCAAGAGCAATTTCGAGTGATCTCTTGCAATAAAAAAAACTTTGGGCTAAGTGCTCCCTCCGCGCACATTAACAAACACCAGCCCCGCGTCATGTATAGGAAGTCGTGGCTTAAAAACGTAGTCCACCATGGGAACACCCCTTCATGGGAAAAAAAAGGGATAATTTTGGCAAAAAAAAAATTATGAATAAACTCCCTCCCCTTCAATCGTTGCATAGCGGGGAGAAGCAGTATCTATGAGCTTGAGTCATGAAGGGGCATGGGGAGGGGAAGCATGCTACCAGCCATTTGTGTGGCTACCCCCCCCCCCCAAGCTTGAGGGGGGGATTGATCGTGATGCCCGTTGCTGCCGTCGTAGCTGCCCGTCGTCGCCAGTCTGCTGCCCCCAGGCTGCTGCGCCCCGTCGTTGTCACCATCATCATCATCATCTTCTTCTTCTTCTTCTTCTTCTTCTTCTTCTTCTTCTTCTTCATCCTTGTCGTCATCCTCGTCGTCGTCGTCGTCATCCTCATCATCTTCTCCATCCCACTTCATCTTTCTGCTTCTTCCAGAAGCTTGGAAGCTTCCAATTAAAGATTTCCTAGGCCTCGTTCACCCCATGTTCCCGATTTTCTTAAAACCGTGTCTTGCAAGATCCAATTTCTGCGCAGGGAAGTAATCTCGGGCAGAAGTGACTTCGTAATGCGTAAGAGAGCCAAGGGAGAGTTGCTGAGGCAAAATTTACTGCATCAATGGCTCCCAAGCAAAAGGCAAGAGGAGCACAAGCGGGAGCTTCCACCCAAAGTACGAGAGTGGACAACGCCCCGATAATGAATGGCCGGGTTCCAAAAATAGACTCGCATGGAAAAGTTGCATTAATCATGTTTTAATTCTCATAGGGAAGTTTAAATGCATTAGGAAATTTATATACTCATTTGATCTACAAAGTTTAGTTGCATGCCGTGTATTTGCGATTGCTTGCACTTCCATGGTCAAGGGTAGTTGCATTTTTGAGCGTATGTTGCAAAGTTGAAAGATGAAATTGAGCGAGGATGTCCATGTTGTGTCTCGCAAAGGATAGGGCTTATGTCACATAATGCACTTATGAAATAAATTCTTGGTTGTGGCTCATGTAGAAGATAATCGTAGACGGCCATTAAATGATATCCAAATAGTCGCAATGCATGGAAAGGATTTATGAACTTTACAAATTGCATGCGATGATAGTTACATTTTAAGTCCGGTTAAGTGTTAAAGGAAGGATTAAATCAATGATGGACTCATGGCATCTGCTCATGCATGGAGTTCTTTTATCAAAGTTTGAATGCATCTTCATTAAAAATATTAAAGCTTGAATTCAATGCTTTAAACGTAGGATTTATAAGAATAGTTCCAAATGTAAATCAACGTCGCATAAGGCAAGGAAAAGAAAAGATCACTATAGATCCTTTAGTTGCATAAAGGTAGAAAGGTCTATGTTCTCAAGATTACATGGAATGATACATCTCACTCATCTTGTAGTTACTTACATCTTTTAGGGGAAAGTACTTGCAAATTTATAAGATAGTATTTGTGTCTTTAAAAGGGAAGATCATCTTAAATCATGGGTTGGTTAGATCAACTAAGTAATTCGCGTATAACTGAGTAGCCTACATGAGAATCATAAAGATATGATTAGTTAGCATACGACGATCACCTCAATGTGCTAGGTAGGGTTAAGCTATGATAAAATTCTACCTAGTATCGCACTTGGGATGCTGATTTAATACTTCTAATCTTAAAGGTCCTTCCCACATTCTCGAAATGTTCGGACTATCTAATCAACCATGCAAGAACGATCTAGGGTTCCCACCCTCAGGATCAATTGACCAAATACTAGATCTCTGCAAGGAATTTAGGAACCGAACCCTAGGGCCAAAATGACTATCAGCCTAGTAGGGTCAAGGGTTTGGATTTGATCAATAGGACTCCCAAACCCTACATCTTGATCAAAGGTATTCTTGACCAAGGAATACCATGTGATGAGAAAATAATCCCACAAGTTAGGTGCTAACACCTATCTCGTGCAACAAGCTGCAATGTCGTATTGTCTTGTGTCTAAATCATAAAATAGTATTGCCACTCCTTAGACCAAGTTGGCAAGTTCTAAGTACAAGTCTAATTTTCTAGAGGATGAGTAGTCATCCTGCTACATCACTCTTACTTGGACTTATCTGCCAAGCTAGGGGAGTTACGAATTTGCCAAGAAAGCGGTTGACCAACCAAGTTAGGGCGACGAGGTTGCCCAAGATTTATTGACCTTAATAAAGGAAACCTAAGGTATTGACAATTTGGGTCAACAAGGTATAAACCCTAACCCAAGGAAAGAGGGTAAACAAGCAACTGAGCTTATGAAACCCTTGGGATCTTGTCAAGTCGCGATTGATCTAGGATCGAATGCTAGAAGCGTTCGGGAAAAAAGAATACACCTTAGCAGTTGGCCGTACAAACGACCACTGGAATGCTCGTGATTGTACACTTAGGTGCACTGTTTGTACTTCTTTGCTCAAGGAACTAATTCAGGAAAAATAACTAATGCTTCAGGTTGAAATCCTGGAGGGAGAGGCAATGCCAGTTACCTCTGACTGTCTGCCTGACCCTATCCAAGGGGGTTGTTAGCCGCGCCGAGTGCGTGGACCAAACCCGCCATGAGAGGTCTCTCCGTAGGTGCTACTTGGAGCAGGAGGACGCTTGGGTGCCAGGGGAGGCTCTGGCCGTAAATCCCTTGCCTTCGGATCTTGCAGAAGAGGACGACGTGACTCGAGATGGGATCTCGAGGCCTGCATACTAGTCAATGGGCAAAACTTGGAATAGCGATCCCTGTGGATTGCTAGAAAAGCCTTCAGGCAGGTTTATTTGATGTATTCCAAAGATTGATAAATAAAGATCAAATGTTGAAAATGAACTTGCTTGACATTGTTTTCTATGTTAGTGCTTAAGTTACGTGAAGGAACCAGTGATTAATTTGGTTAATTAAGGAAGCTATTTTTGCTTGTCAAACTAAATGTGGTAGATAATTAGATAACTAAAGCAACCTGAGGAAAGTGCAGTGGACATGACTTTGGGTCCATCCTACGGAAGGGTGGTCCCGGTTGGCCGAGAACTTTTCTCAAAGGAAATTGACAGCGAGGTAACAATGACCTAGAATCTATAAATCTAGAGTCCTGATTTATGTTGTTTTAGGGGAATGGAATGGGACTATGCCTTATGGGCAGAGAGGTCAAGCTTCGCATCCCTCTCGTTTTCCATTATCCTTGAACCAAGTGCAGTATAAATCTGCTTCGACCCTGATGATTCTGCGCAAAGTAGTTCATCTGGGGCTCGACGCTAGCTACCTTCTAGGAACTTGACCATTAGGAAAACCCTGATTCAAGTCAATCCTATGTGGGAATGGTCAGAATGCTTCCACTTCGTGGCAAACTCGGGAAGACCTAGATCGCAAACCCCGTGACATTCCTTGGGAGTGCCGGGCGGCGCTTTCTAGACTCTCTTTCCAATGGGCTGCTAAGAGTGTCCTACAAGTGGACAAGGAGACACGTCACAGATGGTATCAGAGAGAGCTTAGGGAATCTAATATTTACAAGGAAACTTAATGAGGGGAAATAGAGAAATGTTGCCATTAAGAACATTTCCTTACTTGCTTATGGATGCTGGCCTGCAGAGTCGTGAAGCATGGAACAAATTCTGGTGTTCCAGGTTATGTTTATGACTGCAATGCGTGCTTCGGATTATTGACGGAGGCTAGGCATGATGAATATTCTAGACCATATCTACAATCCTTCACCCCTGTACGTGGAATGGAGATGGACGGGTGAATCAGGAATATATTAGATAGGGGCCCATCGACTTGTGTACCTTCAGACCAACTTGAAGAGAATCAAGTGGATGGAGGGCTTAAAGATCGTGAAGCTGTTCATTTCTGTCGAGGCTTACGCAAACACAATCCTACATGTCAATGGTCGGAAGGTCAAGCAGAACAAGTACGTGTATGAGGAAGCGACTCGAATAATCCATGCCGACAGAATCAAGGTGCTGGGACATTATGAGAAGAATGCGTATCAAAGGAAGGGATACCCCAAGCTTCCTATCACCTATTGATTCCTCAAAATCCATGACCTCTCTCCATATTACTACTCTGTCCCCGTAGCCGAATGTAACACAATCTTATTTTCCCCAAATTGATGTATCAGCTTGTTCTACCTTCCCAAAATAAATGTACTCGAAAGGGGCTATGCCCACATGAATGAATAAGATTTTTATCACTATCGGTCTTGGCTGTAAGTGTTGGTAAAGGAGTTAAGTGATTAGGTCACTTGGCTAAAAGTGCATATTAATATAATGTGAGAAACGTTTAGTAAGTTTTTAACGTAAAGAATCTTATTGCCCAGGTGCAACCTCAAAACTGAAAAGGTGAAAATGAACATAGTTTAAGTTAGTAGGTCGAGTAATTGTCCTGAAGCACATAGTTATGTCTACAATGTTTTACTTTTTATCTTGCTAGAAACCACCCATTACTGCTAGGTTAAAATAATTAAACAACTTATTTAGGAAAGTTATCTAGTTTGGAGACAATGAAAAAGTCAAACTACCCAAAGTGACTTAGACCACTCACACCCTAGCAAAGAAACATGGGGAGTTGGACCTTCCATATCTCGATCTCATAGCTAATACAATGGCTACCAAGTGGGTAGTAAGGATCTTCCTCTTTCCTAAAACACCATATTAGAGAATTTGGAAAACTCATAAGTCCCACTTTCAAAACCCCTGCACTAAATACGGCTGTAATTCAAGAGAAGAAGTTCCTTCTCAAACAAATCAAGCCACCTGAATTTAATGGTAAGGGAAGGACCGTCCAAACTAACGCTGAGGTCTGGATTGAATCCATGGAGGATTACTTCGAGGCAACAGGTACTACACCTACTAACCAAGCTATGCTCGTCAAACTAAAGCTTACCGGTGAAGCAAGACTTTGGTGGAAACAATGGTGCAGAGACAAAGGAATCTCGGAAGGGTCAATTACCTGGGAGAAGCTTAAAAAAGCTGTGCGTGGGAGATATCTACCACCTGCCTACTGCACACAGAAGATGAACAAATTCTATGAACTGAAGCAGCTTGGACTATCCCTTGATGCGTATTATTCAAAGTTTGTCTCTCTCTTAAAGTACACGCCTCAAATGGATATGACACAACAGGTGTCAAAGTTTTGTGCTAGATTAAACCCACCCATTAACACCTGCTTGGAATCAATGCGCCCAACGGATCTACAAGACGTGCTCATTCGAGCTGCGCCAATAATACAGGAGGTGCAGACCAAGCCAAGGAATTACAAGACTTGGTCTTACAGGGATCAGAACAAGGGAATGCTTAGTTCTCAGACCAAGAGAGTGTGCAGGGTCAAAACCAGGAACAAAGGAAGAAAGCTAGGGCAAACACTGTCAACAACTTCGCTCCTACACAAGGCAATGGCCGCAATCTCCGTTGCTTCCATTGCAATGAGCCTGGCCATTTTAAAAGGCAGTGTCCCAAGCTTAGTAGAGGACAATGTCAAGGGCCATCCCAAGGAGCCACCGTCATGGCCAGAGGGAGAACCTCTAGTGTTGCCAATAAGGAGCTCGGTGATGAAGAAGACCCATCCATAGAAGGTGACATCGAGAGGGCAACGGTTCATGCTGCTCTTCATAGGAAAGGCCCGAATCGCCAATTCTCAGTGATTCAAACTCCATCAGATTATCAAGGTAAAATCTTCAAAACCTTGATTGATTGTGGCACTACACATTCCTTCATTTCATCAGTCTGTGCAAAAAGATTAGGAATAGCCACAAAAGATGCACCTACCTTACTTGTGGATTTAGCAAATGGTCGTGAGGTCTCTTGTACCAGGCAAACTGCTAAGGTGAAATTCCTATTGGGTGGAAAGTCGACTTCGGTCAGATTCCGAGTAATGAACCTAGGTATCCACGAATGTTTGCTCGGAATGGATTGGCTAATACCTAATGATGCCCACATTCACTTTGGGAAGGGCCAAGTCTCCTTTCGAAATTATCAAGGGGAACTAGTTACAACTCAAGGAGAGGCTAGTAAGCCAAAAATTCAGCTGGCAAAATCAACACGAATAATAAAAGGAGTTAGGAAGGGGCTACCTGTCTATTTGATTAAGCTAAGTAAGCTAGATCAAGATCAAGAATCTAGGGAAGAACCTTCATGGTTAAAGGAATATGCATACGTATTTCCTGAAGAGCTGACTGAACTTCCTCCTCAAAGGGAAGTCGATCACAAAATCAAGCTAGTGCCAAGAGCTGCACCAATCGCAAAGAGACCATATAGGATGTCCATCCCGGAAGCGATTGAGCTGAAGGAGCAACTCAAGCAACTGTTAGACCAAGGCTACATCCATCCTAGCAGCTTGCCATGGGGAGCTCCAGTGCTATTCCAAAAGAAGAAAGATGAAACGCTTCGGCTATGCATTGACTACAAAGGGTTGAATCAATCGACCATTAAAAACAAATACCCCATTCCAAGAATAGATGAACTTCTTGACCATCTTCAAGGTGCAAAGATCTTCTGTAAGATAGATCTCAGGTTTGGATATTATCAAATAAGGATCAAGGAAGAAGATATCCCAAAGATGGCATTCAGCACAAGGTATGGACACTTTGAATTCATGGTCATGTCATTCGGGCTGACAAATGCTCCTGCTACCTTCAACAGGCTAATGCAGGATATCTTTAGGCCCTATCTTAATGACTTCGTACTCGTCTTCTTTGACGATACCCTAGTCTACTCTAAGCAAGAAAAAGATCATGAACCCCAACTTCGCATTGTCCTTGAAACAATGAGGGCACACAAGCTTTATGCCAAGAAGAAGAAGTGTGCATTTTTCAAGGGACAGATTGAATATCTCAGATTCATTATATCGGCGGAAGGAATTTCAGTAGATGAGACGTTCTGGAGTGGCCAACACCGACTTCTGTCAAAGAAATACGTAATTTTTTTGGATTGACAGGATAGTACAGGGTCTTTATCAAAAACTATCCTTTGATTGCAGCACCTCTAACTGATCTACTAAAGAAGCAAGTATCAATTGTATGGTCACCCACTGAACAGACCAGCTTTGACAAACTAAAGCAAAGCTTGGTACCAGCACCTATCCTAAAACTCATTGATCTTAGTAAGAAGTTTTAAGTGATAACTGATGCTAGCGCACTTGCCTTAGGATGTGTGCTCATGCAAGAAAGTCATCCCGTAGCATACTCTTCAAGGAAATTGAAGAGCCATGAAAGAAACTATGCTACCCACAATTTGGAGCTGTTGGCTATCATCCATGCTCTCAAACTTTGGGGACACTATTTGCTGGGTAACAAGTTCACCTTAGTGATGGACCACAAAAGTCTTAAATGGATTTTCCCTGTTAAGACAAACTATAAAGCCTCAGACATCGCAAGGTTATTCATCAAGGAGATTTTCAAACTACATGGGTTACCCAGAAGAATCATTAGTGATCGTGACTCTCTCTTCATCTCACACTTTTAGAGGGCTATCTTCGAGGCCATTGGGACTCAACTCTGTTTCAGTACAGCTTGCCATCCCCAAACTGATGGTCAAACAGAACAAGTCAACCAAATCATTGAAGACATGCTTAGGGCACACTACTGTCGCGAACCCAAAAAGTGGATTCAATATTTGCCACTAATTGAATTTGCCTATAATGCTTCTTACCAACAAAGCATTCAGATGACCCCTTTTCAAGCGTTGTATGGACACGATTGTTGTAGTCCTTTGAGCTTTTTGGATCCAACCTTGAGGGTTGAAGCTTCAAGGCAGATGCTAGAAGACATGGATAATCAACAAGACAGGACATCCACGCTGCCAAAGATAGACAGAAGGCCTACGCGAACCTGAAACGTCAAGACAGATCCTTCGTTGAAGGTGATCTGGTCTTCATTCGCGTACGTCCAAAAAAGAGTTCCCTATCCTTGGGTGAATGCAAAAAGCTAAGTCCAAGGTATTGTGGACCCTACAAGATTCTCAAGTGCCTAGGGCCTAATGCTTATAGACTACAACTCCCTGAGAACCTGAAAGTTCATAATGTATTCCATATCAGTCTATTGAAAAAGTATGTGCCTAACCCTAGTCATGTGCTTGATGATCAACAAGTTGTAATGCCAAGCCAAGGAGTCATTGAGCTACGGCCTGATGGGATCTTAGATGTTAGGGAGAGGCATTTGAGATCTAGGACCTTGAGAGAATACCTCATCCAGTGGAAAGATTACCCCGAAGAGGATGCCACTTGGATGGATGAAAGTACTCTCAACTAACAATACCCCCAGATCTTCTCAAGATAAGGACATCTCGATTCCTCTAAGGGGGAGAGAATGTAATATTTTCGCTATGAAATATTAACGACTCTTGATCCCGCGTAAGAGAAATTTCGAGTGATCTCTTGCAATTTAAAAAAAACTTTGGGCTAAGTGCTCCTTCTGTGCGCATTAACAAACACCAGCCCCGCGTCATGTATAGGAAGCTATGGCTCAAAAACGTAGTCCACCGTGGGAACACCCCTTCATGGGAAAAAAAAGGGATAATTTTTGCAAAAAAAAAAAATATGAATAAACTTCCTCCCCTTCAGTCGTTGCATGGCAGGGAGAGGGAGTATGTGTGAGCTTGAGTCATGAAGGGGCATGGGGAGGGGAAGCATGCTACCAGCCACTTGTGTGGCTACCCCCGTCCCCTTCACACCATATAAACCCCCCCAAGCTTGAGGGGGGGTTGATCGCGCTGCCCATTGCTACCGCTGTAGCTGCCCGCCATCGCTAGTCTGTTGCCGCCAAGCTGCTGCGCCCCGTCGTCATCACCATCATCATCATCATCGTCATCGTCGTCGTCGTCATCGTCATCGTCATCTTCTCCATCCCATGTCATCTTCCTACTTCTTCCAGAAGCTTGGAAGCTTCTTATTGAAGCTTCCCTAGGCCTCGTTCACCCCCTGTTCTCGATTTTCTTAAAACGCCCCGATAATCGAGAACACGGGTTTTAAGAACAATGCCCTGATAATGAATGCCCAGGTTCCAAAAATATACCCGCATGGAAAAGTTGCATTAAGCATGTTTTAATTCTCGTAGGGAAGTTTAAATGCATTAGGAAATTTATATACTCATTTGATCTACAAAGTTTAGTTGCATGCCGTGTATTTGCAATTGGCTTGCACTTCCGTGGTCAAGGGTAGTTGCATTTTTGAACGTATGTTGCAAAGTTGAAATATGAAATTGAGCGAAGATGTCCATGTTGCATCTCACAAAGGATAGGGGCTATATCGCATAATGCACTTATGAAATAAATTCTTGGTTGTGGCTCATGTAGAAGATAATCGTAGACGGTCATTAAATGATATCCGAATAGTCACAATGCATGGAAAGGATTTATGAACTTTACAAATTGCATGCGATGATAGTTAGATTTTAGGTCCGGTTAAGTGTTAAAGGAAGGATTAAATCAATGATGGACTCATGGCATTCACTCATGCATGGAGTTCTTTTATCAAAGTTTGAATGCATCTTTATTAAAAATATTAAAGCTTGAATTCAATGCTTTAAACGTAGGATTTATAAGAATAGTTCCGAATGTAAATCAACGTCACATAAGGCAAGGAAAAGAAAAGATCACTATAGATCCTTTAGTTGCATAAAGGTAGAAAGGTCTATGTTCTCAAGATTGCATGGAATGATACATCTCACTCATCTTGCAGTTACTTACATCTTTTAGGGGAAAGTACTTGCAAATTTAGAAGATTGTATTTGCACCTTTAAAAGGGAAGATCATCTTAAATCATGGGTTGGTTAGATCAACTAAGTAATTTGCATATAATTGAGTAGCCTACATGAGAATCATAAAGGTATGATTAGTTAGCATATGACGATCACCTCAATGTGCTAGGTAGGGTTAAGCTATGATAAAATTCTGCCTAGTATCGCACTTGGGATGCCGATTTAATACTTCTAATCTTAAAGGTCCTACCCACATTCTCGAAATGTTCAGACTATCTAATCAACCATGTAAGAATGATCTAGGGTTCCCACCCTCAGGATTAGTTGACTAAATACTAGATCTTCACAAGGAATTTAGGAACCCTAGGGCCAAAACGACTATCAGCCTAGTAGGGTCAAGGGTTTGGATTGGATCAATAGGACTCCCAAACCCTACATCTTGATCAAAGGTATTCTTGACCAAGGAATACCGTGTGATGAGAAAATAATCCCACAAGTTAGGTGCTGACATCTATCTCGTGCAACAAGGTGCAACGTCGTATGGTCTTGTGTCTAAATCATAAAATAGTATTGCCACTCCTTAGACCAAGTTGGCGAGTTCTAAGTACAAGTCTAATTTTCTAGAGGATGAGTAGTCATCCTGCTACATCACTCTTCCTTGGACTTATCTGCCAAGCTAGGGGAGTTGCGAATTTTCCAAGAAAGCAGTTTATCAACCAAGTTAGGGCGATGAGGTTGCCCAGGATTTATTGACCTTAATAAAGGAAACCTAAGGTATTGACAATTTGGGTCAACAAGGTATAAACCCTAACCTAAGAAAAGAGGGTAAACAAGCAACTGAGCTTATGAAACCCTTGGGATCTTGTCAAGTTGCGATTGATCTAGGATCGAATGCTAGAAGCGTTCGGGAAAAAAGAATACACCTTAGCAGTTGGCCGTACAAACGACCCCTGGAATGCTCGTGATTGTACACTTAGGTGCACTGTTTGTACTTCTTTGCTCAAGGAACTAATTCAGGAAAAATAATTAATGCTTCAGGTTGAAATCCTAGAGGGAGAGGCAATGCCAGTTACCTCTGACTATCTACCTGACCCTATCCAAGGGGGTTGTTAGCCGTGCCAAGTACGTGGACTGAACCCGCCGTGAGAGGTCTCTCCGTAGGTGCTACTTGGAGCAGGAGGACGCTTGGGTGCCAGGGGAGGCTCTGGCCATAAATCCCTTGCCTCCAGATCCTACACAAGAGGATGACGTGACACGAGATGGGATCTCGAGGCCTGCATACTAGTCAACGGTAGAACTTGGAATAGCGATCCCTGTGAATTGCTAGAAAAGCCTTCAGGCAGGTTTATTTGATGTATTCCAAAGACTGATAAATAAAGATCAAATGTTGAAAAGGAACTTGCTTGACATTGTTTTTCTGTGTCAGTGCTTAAGTTACATGAAGGAACCAGTGATTAATTTAGTTAATTAAGGAAGCTATTTTTGCTTGTCAAACTAAATGTGGTAGATAATTAGATAACTAAAGCAACCTGAGGAAAGTGCGGTGGATGTGACTCTGGGTCCGTCCTACGAAAGGGTGGTCCCAGTTGGCCGGGAACTTTTCTCAAAGGAAATTGACAGCGAGGTAACAATGACCTAGAATCTATAAAGCTAGAGTCCCGATTTATATTGTTTTAGGGGAACGGAATGGGACTATGCCTTATGGGCAGAGAGGTCGAGCTTTGCATCCCTCTTGTTTCCCATTCTCCTTGAACCAAGTGCAGTATAAATATGCTTCGACCATGATGATTCTGCGCAAAGTAGTTCGACGCTAGCTACCTTCTAGGAACTTGACTATTAGGAAAACCTTGATTCAGGTCGGTCCTATGTGGAAACGGCTGGAATGCTTCCACTTCGTGGCAGACTCAGGAAGACCTAGATCGCAAACCCCGTGACATTCCTTGCCGAGCAGCGCTTTCTAGACTCTCTTCCCGATGGGCTGCTAAGATGTGTCCTACAAGTGGACAGGGGGGCACGTTACACTTTTTTATTCAAATCAAAGCTAATGGTTAGCTCTTCTAGATGAGCTATCAAAAACTCCATTAGAATCAAGTCAAAATATTCTAGAAATATCATTTTGTTGCTGTACAGAATTGTGCAACACCTTGTAATTTACTATTTTGGTGTTCCAATCAATTGTAGATCTAAAGTTGTTGAGATGGCAAGCTCAACACATGTGGACATGGATGATGGACCGCCTGGTTAGATGGGTCCACACGTCTACACTTAGCACGTCGGTGGTCATTATGACTCTCACATGGCCACTGACTCATTACTTATTATATTCAGGTTGTTACACCTATTTACAGCTGGCATAGTTATAGCGCCAGTCGACTAGTGTAGTCGGTTATGCATTGTTTGACTTAGTAGGCCACTTTCCTTTTATGTTGTATCTTATCTATACTTTGTGTACATTGTAAAGTGTGTGGAAGAAGAAGAAGAAATCAGCAAGAAAACGTTTTGGCCTCCATCTCTCTTCTTGTCTCTTGAGTGAGCTTCTCCTTGTGCATTCTGTGTATGTTCGGCGCAGCATCTTGAGCAACCCCCTCCACCACGCGATTCTTGACAAAAGTAAGGTATCTAAACCTATAGCAATCTATATATGACCTATGGTCACTATGAATACCTTGCAATGACTCGCAATAGCACTATTTAAGCCCTGTAATCGCATGCAACTCCCCTATAGATGAGTGGATATCACCTCCAAATTATCTTGTTTCACTGCAATAACTTGTAATGAATCTATAAAGACTTGTAATAGCTCACAACACACGCGTGTAAATAGATGAAAATCATCCCCAAAACCTATAACATATTTTCAAAGTCCAAAAGAACATTTAATACTTGTAGGTTGATCAATGCATACCGTGTTTTGGCACTCTTCATCTCATATCTTCTAAATATTCAATAAGTCCACTCAAGGTACCTACATGAGGGATAAAATGGCATGAGTGGCTCTCTACACATGTTTCAAATTACTAGGAAGTGGATAAATTTTCCCTCGGGTTGGTTGTCTGCATCCAAGGATCTTTGATAGTGAGGGGGGGTCACCTCTCTTTGTCCCATTACCTTCTTTGGAATCCACCTTTTTTCTTAGTGGGAATATCCATGGCAAGAGCATGCTAATCTATGAAAATAGGGATGATATTCATTTATAAAACTAAAGCCTTTATCCTTTAATAGAGTGTATGGATCAATTGCAAATGGATAATGGAAATGAATAGTGGGTTGAGGGTCTTACCATTGCAAATCAGTGACTCACTGATTACAATACTTATCATCATACAATATAATCTTGGGCACAATAAGATCCAATACAAAAATCAAGGTTATCAATGAAAAGATAAAAGAATTGAGATATGATTGCAATTGAAATGGATTTAGTGCGAAATATTGATCAAAAGGCTTTAACCAATCTAAAGAGGTATCAATATCTGATTTATGGTTCATTAAACAAACCATAACCTCCAATCAACAATTGGATACGCTTTGGAGCTTCTTCTCAGTTTGGGATTATTTTGGCGGTTTGAGAATTGCCTTTGGACACAACCAAAATAATATAATAGTATAGGCATATATCTATTTTATATTATTTAGAGCTTTGCCTTGGGGATCCATAACTAACCAAAAGGCTCCCAAGCCTATATGGCACAAGGAGAAGAAGTTTGGTTATCAAATATCTAAGAAATAAAGAGGGCTTTTTCTTGAAGGATAAGTGGTGGTTGCAATTACTCTCTCTCAATCGAACACATGTACTCTCTCTCTCTCTCTCTCTCTCTCTCTCTCTCTCTCTCTCTCTCTCTCTCTCTCTCTCTCTCTCTCTCTCTCTCTCTCTCTCTCTCTCTCTCTCTCTCTCTCTCTCTCTCTCTCTCTCTCTCTCTCTCTCTCTCTCTCTCTCTCTCTCTCTCTCTCTCTCTCTTTGGTTTAACAAGTGGTAGCCTTTCAAATGAATTTTTTGCATTATCCACATTATTATATGAGAGAGAGAGAGAGGTAACAAGTGGTAGCCTTTTTAAATGAATTTTTTGCATTATCCACATTATTATATGAGAGAGAGATATTTGGCCTCCCTTGGGAGAGAAAGAGAAATAGAGACTGGAGAGGAAGAGGGGGAGTAAGAAAAATAGTCTATCTTAACTTACCAAAGCGTTGAAGTTGTTGAAGGGAGGAAAATTGAAATTAGGTTTGTGCTATGTTACCACAATCACAGCCCTTACACCAAGGGTTCTTACTTGATGTTAGAAAGAGGTGGCTTGTCAGAGCCTAGATCATGTATCAATAAGCCACGCATCCCAGAGCTCATGTTCATAGACTAGATCAATTGTGATAGCAACCCAAGCTAGTGTGAATGCCTTTAACTGGAGCAATCCCTTGAAGCTTGGAAGGGTTCAACACAACATCCCACAATGAGGGTCATGGTATTTCAATATCTCAAGTATACAAATTTCACAATACTCGGTCTCTCTTAGGCAAATGTGCCTAGTCTCACAACACACTACTTGCAAAAATTTTTCAAAGAAAATAAGTTTCACGATGAAGTATGTAGTGTGATAAGGCTCCAAGTATCCCTAGCAATGTTTTGTCTAACTTTACCTCAAGTATTGGTAACTCTTGTGGGAATGTGCCTCAAGGCCTGGCATGCTTAGCTCTCATATAAAATGTTTCACTAATGCATGGGTCTAGAGGAAGAATATGTGTCCCCTCTACATGTCTAGTATCTCTCATGATACTATGGTAGAGGTAGCATTGCCATAGAAAAACCCATATTGAACCATATTGGGTGATCCATATCATGGAGATGGATTTTCTACCAATTTATGCTTTTTTGAGGGAACATACTATGGAGCAAAAATACTTTTTAAAGTAGTTAAAATGCAATGTATCTCTCTGACACTGATATACACACTTCTTGTGTAAATATAGTAGCTTGTATTCTAGATACCTTGGATATGTTGTTTTCTCGACAAGACCCTAGGGTGCACATGAAGGCATTTTGGAAAAGTTGGAATGTCTTCTTGCACACCATGGGGTCAAGGTTGGTTTCTGATGGCATTTTGTAAGATTGTCAAAGTTATGTTTTTGTTACTCTACTTACAAACCCAATGGAGGTTAATGGAGAGAAGGCCACAATTCTTAATGTCTCTAAATATGAAAATGTATTCATTAGAGGGGATATATCAGCTAATGAAGAACCCCTTTTGTTGTGAGAGTGTGAGGCAAAAGAAAATCCTAAAAGCCAGAAGATCTCAATATCCAAGAGGACATCTGTGTTGGAGAGGAAGTCACTTCAAATGAGTCCCCTTCACAAAGGCTATTCTCATTCCTTCACAAAGCCGCTTTGATCATGCCAAGACAATGCTCAATGCTACATTATATTTAAAGGATGTCATTTTTTCCAACATGGATTTCATTCAAGATGAGTTGATTACCTTCAAAGACCTTATGGAGTAAGAAAAAGTTGTTGAAGATTTGAGGTTCTTCATACACTTTCCATACCAGGGAGAGAAGTATAATTGTAAGAGAATTATAAGGAAAAGGTTCCAACAACTTCCTAAGGATTGCAAGAAAACATTGGGCTATCTATTCCATAAAAAGTGTTATGGGTTCTATGAATTCTACTCTCGTTTCTTGAGCTTCTTGTCTTTATATAAAGAGCTTGCTAATCTAACAAGGCTTCATGAGATTTCTTTCTCTTACAATAGAATCATAGACATCGAAGAAGCTAACATGGATATGGAAGAGGTTCTCCCTATTAAGCAAGATGAAAAAATGTCAAATGAGCTTGAGATAATTAATTTGAAAGTGGACAATCTGGTGGAAGAGGAGCAAAAGGGCATATCAATGTCCATTGAATCCCTCATTGTTTCCAATCTCCCCTTCATTCCCATACTTAGGAAGGATCTTCTATTGCTAAATTATATCCAAAAATTCATAGGGCTCAAGTAGGACTTCTTCATTGGAGTGATTGTAGAGGCTTGTGAGGATGATCATGACCTTATTAGTGATGATTCCAATGAGGAATTTCACATCCTAGACACTAACACTTCAAATTTTATTAAGGCAAATTATGCTCTTAAATTTTGCCTACTACAAAAGGCTCTTAAGCAATCAAAGACACTTCCAATTGAGGAAAAGTTTCTAGAGACTCAAAGATGAGTTGGTATTGAGCATATGGGTACAGAGATGGAGAAGAAGGTCATCATGGAGGAACCTTAACTAGGTTCTATCAATTTGTGTGTGGAAGAGAGAGTTGTAAAGGAAGAAAAATCTCAAAATGAAAGTCCTTTTTTTGTTTCTTCTTTGTGATTTCTTTAAATGCTCAAATATTCATTAGTTAAATTACACATTATAACATTTTTGGCAAATATTGGTTTGCAATGATAATAGTTTGTTGGCTTGTTTTGGTGGTGCAAGGACCAATCTTGGGTAGGATTCTACCCTCGCACACTATTTTTCCAAGCTTGATCCAAACATCGTGAAGATCGACCATACAAAGTATAGTGATAAGGCATCTATGCTACTAATGACTAATTTGAAGACTTTATCCAAATATTTAGGTTATTACCACACACCTTTAAAGGCATACTTATTGAAAAATATGATTTGATAAGGTTTTTTAGCCATGCTTCTCAATGCAAAGGCTCAATAAGTGGATACTTTTTATACTAAATCACTTATACCTTGGCTACTAATCCCTTAAGGAATCCCCCGTTGCAAGGGTATAGGAGGCAAAGATAGCGCATGCACAATAAAAGTACCACATTTTTGCTTAGAAGAAAAAGAAGAACATCGGTAAGCAGAAAGTGGCAAAAGAAGACTTTGATTGACTTTTGAGCCATATGTTTATATAGAAGGAAGACAACTCCTTAATTAATTTTTGAGCCATATTAGATATAAAATGTTATAAAGAGTAAATCCTCTCCAAAAATATGTGATGACAATCACATTATGTACAAAAACTCATTGAGCTAATGAGAATTTTAGACTTTGTAGTTATTTTCTATAAAAATTATTGAACAATTTGTATAAAGATTCTGTTTTTCTTAGTCCACCATCATGTCTTGTGGTTTTGAAGTAGAATATTCTTGCTTAATAGTGAGACTTCTCCATGCCTTGTGTGTTCCATGTGGATAATGATCCATGGTTGTCAACAAAGTACGTTCCATGCTTTAGTAAAATGTGATGCACAAAAAAAGAACTCATTAGGTCCATTAAAAAATGAATTCTGAGATAAAATTTCCAAGTGGTATACTTACCAAGTAAAATGTGAGGCATTTCTTTGCATGAGCTTTAACTATTGCTTCTACCAAACTTTTATAGCCTTTTTGTAATCTAAACAATAGCTTGCACTATTTTTGCTTTGTCGCAAAAGTCTTATGAATGCTCCATCTAGACCTTGGTATAATCATTTGTTATACTGAGAGGTCACCCACCACATTGGTTGTACATTCACACAATTCTTTCCAGCATTTTAGCCTTAGCCCCTCCCATTGATACAAGGACTAATGCGTCACTAGATTTTTCAAATAGTTTTGTATCCTTTTAAAGTTGCACATGGCCCTCATGAAAGCCCATTCTTTAAAGGATTTCTTCACATTTCATGATGTAGGCATCTAAAAGTGACGTAGGCTTGATAGAGCTAGCATAAATTAAATGCAATCAAGAACATGGATCTTTGCATGCAATGTACAAATATCCACTCTTTCTGATAGAATTTGAAGAATGGCCTCCCAATGTGTATCTTGCAATTCTTAGAGGGCACTACTTTGTAAAACCCTTCCTATACTATTCGAATTCCTAGCTTGACTATTCATCTTGTCCGTTGATGGGGCAACTCCTATGCTTCTTGTCTCAAATTAACCCAAGAAGGTCATTCCATCCATACAATACAAGAATGGATGTGGTGTTGTTGCTCCACTAGAAATCCTAAACATGCATTTTAAGGCTTTTAAGTCAACACTTAAATGCCATTCTACTTCAAATGACCCAATGCCTTCTACTAAGTAGCTCTCTTTTGTCATATGACTCTATGATTCTTGGGATGTATGTGTGCCTGAAAAGCCATTTGAAGGTCTCATGGCTCTCATTGGGCACCATAGATGTACTTATGAAACGTAGATCATTTTTGGATTGAATGCTTTTAACCTTGCCTTATGATTACAAATCCCTTGCATGTTGCAAAGCCCAATTCATGAGTGCAATACTTATACATTTCGTCTTTTGGCGTTTTAATATTTGTGCCTCAACTAGTTTCAATACAAATATGAGTCTCACCTCTATATTCTCTAGAGTCATACTATAAGCATGTACATTGCAACTTTCATGCTCTTTAGATCCACCCATACATTATTAAATTTATTATAATAAAAATTTAATATATCATTTTTCTTTCCCTTTATAAAATGCATTGCATCTTTAATATGTTTATAGGCACCTAGGAGCTTTGTGATTACCAGGTTTTGCTTTTGCCTCTCTTCTACAAGCATATATAGTTTAAGAAAAACTAAACTATTCTAACAATGCTGATGAAGATGCTTCACCACCATCTTGTTAATTGCTCTATATCCTTTTCTACTTATTTAAGCATTGTCACATACTTCCAAAACTTCAAGTGGTTCAACTATGTTTTGAAAATCCTTATTTAGCTCATTCCACACATTTTTTCATAGAGAGATTAAAGAAAGATCTCATAGCAAATTAATAATATCCTCTTAATTCTTACATGCTATTTGTTTCATGAAATGAAAATTATTGAAGTCAATACCTATTATATTCTTTTTTATTCTTCACTTAAAGCCCTTACCGTTTAATGTTGAATTATCAAGGCTTTTAAAATACTTTTGTTTGAACTTGAAACCAGTCGATATCAGTGAGGCTTTTGATTTTTCCACTTGATCCTTTTCTAATTTATTTTCTCCTTGATTTTCTCCATTTTCTGCTTCATTTTTTAAAATTTTATGTCTATCTCGACCAATCTATTTGCTTGTTCTCCATACTTTACTTCCCAAGAAAAATAGTTGTGATAAAGTAGTTGCCTCAAACTGTGTACCTCACTTATATGTTGAGACTCAAAAAATTATAATACCTAAATAAACAGTCCTTTCCATCTCCAATAAACTTGATTATGTCATGAAGAGTTTGAAATTTGGATAGTTGACTGGATTCACCCACATATTAATGTACTTATTGCCTTTATCTCTCAACATTCCAACTTCAACTTTATCACAAAGAACCTTATGTTTCTTTCCTCTCCATGTGGAATATTCTTCTTCCACACTAATATGAATATGACTCGTCCTTTTCATTGGAGATTCATCCATGTTCCTTCTTGAAAGGAAAAGAGAGTGAAAGACTTGTAACACTGAAAGATATGGTTATGAGTGACTTTATAAACCAATGCAAGTGCAAAAATAAATAGAAATTGCTTTAGCATTCCAATTATCTTTAAAATTTCCTTGCTTTGTCAAATCCAACTGGCATGCCAAGCCTTTTCCAATAGAGCATAAGAATACATGAAAAATAAAGGAGGAATAGAAACTAGATAAAAGGTTGTCACCAGTGGAACTTCTTTTGATTTAATTAACATAGCAGGCTTGTTTCAAACAGAGCATGAAAATACATAAAAAGAGTAAGAGCAATAGTAAGAAAAAATGGAGGTAAGAAGAAAGGCCTATCACCATGAAAATGACTTCTAAAACTATAAAAATCTTAACATTCCAATTACCTTGTAAACCTTCCTTTTTCTCCCAATAGGGTATGCAAATACATGAAAAGTGTAAGACTTCTTAAACTCTTACCAATACAAATAGAAATTGACATCTCAAGCTTCTTCCAATGGTATGGACAAAACAGAGAAGAAGAATGATGACAAGAGGAAGAAAAGTGTCAAGTGCAAGGCCGCCTATTATGTGGCAGCCCCCAAAATAGCATGCATGGAAGGTGGCAAAAATAGGTCATCAACTCTAGCGGCAATGGTGCAGTAATGTAAGGTGACAGATTAGCTGAGGATTATGCGAGAAGGATTTCATGACAGCAAAGGGAACTAGAAGCTATATAAGGATGAAGAACGAAGCACTATGTTCTAAGGCATTCACCCTCCCTCTCCTCTTTTTTTGGGTTTCTCCCTTGCCTTCTTTGGTTGATTCCACTACCCTCAAGTTGTCATCCCATGGATACTCTTGGTTCATCCCATCTCTTCTAAGTTTGTATCCTATGCTTTCCTTTATTTTGGCCTACTATTTGGGCATAGACTCCCTCTAAGACCTGAAAATTTTCCCAATACTTCCTCTTCCCATGTAATGTTGCATAGAGTAGCCAAGTCAATCCAGTACCTTGACATGCATTGCTTCTAAGTAGTTGTATTTTGAGATACATTCATGTGTTACAATGTCTGTAATCTCACCTTTGTACAGATGTTATTGGAGTATATGAGCATACATTTTTTGCACAACTTGATTATAGGAGTTCAATATGTGTTCACTACTGTTATTATGCTTTATAGTTAAGTTAAAAATGTCATCATACCCCTATATGGGATCCAAGTATGAAAATACTCTACTATTTCTATAGAGTTTGGGCAACCTAATGCCAGGAGGCATATTTCACGGTGGATTCCGTGAGGTTTTGCGGTGGATTCCGTAAAACTATATTTATTTGCCGGGTCTCATACACAAGGTGGATTCTTTGTGCAAAAAGTTGACGGGGACGCCTGTCCTTTTCAGGTGTCACATTAATTTAATGTGTAAGTGGGTGATTCTGCAAAATACATATTTAAATTAATGGACTTTTATGAGTTTAGAGCGTGCACTCGTATTAAATTAAGGTTAGGACAGAATTCCAACCTATTTATTTATTTTGTAGCTAAAGACTGCTAGGTATTCACTTTTGTCGGTTTAATTTTATTATTTTCTAACAATTGCGAATGCTTCAGTTGATGTGTAGAGTAGGCAGCGGTGGCGCTAGGAAGCACTAGGCAATAGCGTGTATTCAAGTTATTTAGAAAAAATTATCATTTTTGATAGGCACGCGTCTTAGGCTTGGTGTTAATATTTATTTAGCCGCGCTTATTTATTGAAGTGCTTGACATATATCTATTATTTTGTATGCGCATGGGCGCATGATTTAAATATTCATTATTGGACATTGTATTTGGGCACTGCCTAACTCTTGGGCCATCCAACCGCTTTATTCTTTATTTGGACAAAAGCAAGCACAAAAGCTGAAGCATGATAATTGTAAAATTGGGCTATTTTTTGAGCTATAAATTATTAAATACATGCTTTGTGGAGCGCTCACACAAGGCATGGGAGGAGAATTGTACCCAATTGGTCTTTTTGCCTCATGTCATGCAAGTCTATTCTCTTGATTTTTGAGATTAAAGTAGAGTTCTTTGTTCTTGGGAACCTTCCGGTGCTCGCTACGTACGCATATAGCATGCGATTTGCACACCACAACCGATTTACACTTTGCGATAACACATAGATTTTGGACCCAATTACACATGGCGACCATGCTAACCTTTCCTACATATGCCAATTTGCATGTGCATGTACTTGCAAGGTCTGTTGGAGGATATCTACCCTATGTTTCCATGGTTATCTCGACATGAGGCATGATGTCAAATGTCATCTCATGAGGGAACTACCTTTCTTAGTGATGAGGATTTCCAAATGGAATGGTTCAACCCACATCCCAACAAAAAATACTCATGCTTTGTACCTCATCCTTGGGAAGAGTGCCTTGGTCTACCAATGACCCTTGTCATGCCATTAAAGCTAGTAAGGTAGTCATTTGTATCAACCCACCTTCGTGGTTTTACCCATTTCACCTTACAGTATCCCAATTAATACTTGGATGGCTTCTCAAGCACAGGTTCCATTTCCAAAGTTTATTAGCTTAGTAGATGAGGACATGGATGTCTTTCTTCAAAAATTTGAAGTGGTCTACATGGTCAATTTTTTCACCCCTAGGTAGCCATATCTGAATCATTGATGCGAAAAGAGATGGCGGCTTGGCTCACTGTGGGAAACAATTGCACAACGTTTAATGACGCCCAAATGGCATTCAATTTGTGATTCCAATCGGACCAATGCACAAAAAGTTGAACGATTGCGTAGACTAAGACAAAATATGGCCATAGTTTAGAGCTGTACCGCTAAATTTTTCATTTTGAGAGGATGAATGTCCCCAACCACCCAACGAGATGGAAAAATGTTGCACTCCCTATATGTACAAGGATTGAATAGGGAAATCCATAAGGCTTTAGCCGCGAAAGACCTTTTTGGTCATGACTTAATTATTTCTACTAGCAAACACTTCGCTTAGAGATGTTTTTAGCCAAAGACAAGACCAAAAAAGGTAGAAAGTTGGATGAACCCACTTACAAACCCTGTCAAATAGAACCTTGTGACTATAATACATATTCAGATCTAGAGAAAGTAAGTAGTAGGTGAGGAGGAGGACTCTGAGAAAGAGGAATGTCGAAAGTGGAGAAAGTTCACAAGAAAGGACAAGGCTCACAAATCCTCATAGGGTATTGAAAAACCTACTATCAAAACCCTCTATACCAATGTAGTAATCCAAGTTACTTGGCTCTATCGAATGCGATCTCAATCGGTGGTGGTGCAGCATCTACCACACATCTACTCACAACATTGATGTTTGTCGATATGCACTCAGATGGGTAATACAAGGTCTTGGCATGGCACCCAAGGAGCACAACTAGTTTGTTTCGAATCAGCTTGAACCCTCTACAGCTGTGATCCTAGCTATTTCATATACACAACAAGATTATCCATCCCCAACATAGGTCGTGGAGAGCAAAGACAAAATCAAGGAGGCAAAGGAAGGTATTATCACCCCTCGAATAAAAAATGTTTTTTCTATATGTAAGAAGGTCACTAGAGATTCAAATGTCTCAAGTCCCAATAATATGATGCCCAAAAGCAACAAAGTTAGGACCAAACTCAACTTCCATCTCTATCAACATGGTGGAAATCAAAGAGCTCCTTGAGCTAGAAGTCAATGTGATTACCTAGTTGGGAAAGAAAACCAAAGGCAAAGTCGATAAGCCGCAAGAGCCTCCTTGGTTGGAACAAGAGAAGGTCCATCACCAAGTGGTGATGTGGATGGCCAAAGAACCAACATCATTGCTAGATCTACAATCACTGCCACTACTAGCTTCTAGACCCAGAGGAGTGAAAGCGATAGTGGGAACATCAGCATTGCAACAGAGTGCAAATGGTTTTGAGTTCTCGACACCTACACATCATAAAAGCAACTACCAAAGTACCACCCATGATGCTATGATTTCTGTCGACTCCTAACTCAATGAAACCTACGAGAATAGAAGGAAACCAACCTACTCACCAAGCTAAGGCTTTAACCTTTACACAAGTGGTTTTGAAGGCATCCGATGCCGAAACTTCATGGGGTCCTATTTCCATTACAATCCCAGTTGGTTTGCTGAGTTTGGTCCCAACATTCAAGAACCACCTACTAAAGATAATCTAACCAGATCGACCCATCATACTAGAGCTAGAAGCAGTGGCACTGACTGCATCCATGTTAGAAGAATTTCAAAAGGTGCAATAGGAGTACGTGCCTTCAAGACCACTATCCAATCCTACCATTCTGGTTATTTCTCTTAGATTACAGAATCAAGTCATCAACAATTTCATATTAGATAGTGGATTTGAATTCAACATCATTGCAATGCCACTTGCTAAGATTTTGAGCTAATGAACTAGGATCCATTCCCATTTCTAGTTAGCATGGCAAACCAACAATGAGTGAGAACACTCGACATCATTCGATCAGTCCTAATGGAGATTGCCAATCCAAAGATTGGCATCTAGATAGAAGGTTATTTCATTGTAATTGCATTGATTGATGGAGGTTCCTCAATGAGCATAATGACTAATTTGACAATGAAAGATTTAGACATGCAAGGCGTGCAACCTACTTAGTGGCTCATTAGACTAGTTGATCAAAGCAGAATCAAGCCTTTGGGTATCCTTTTTCCTTACATAAAGACCACAGTTGCAGGAAGAGATTACTAGATGGCATGCCTAGTGATGAAGCCGAACCCTTGTGGAACTTCTTACCCCCTATTGCTTGGAGGACCATGGTTTTTTGAAGCTAGAGCAAGGATGGATTGGTTGAAATGAACTCTAAACCTAGATAGGAGACCCAACAAAGTGGTACTACAACTCTATGGTTCATAGAAAGGCCATGGATCCACCTCCATAAAAGTGTCATTTGACTCTTCCAATGAAGCAGAGGATGGATTATCAAGCAAATTTTTCCAAAGAAACTTTAAGCACATTCCCTAATAGTGGCCATTGAAAGCCATCTCTCGAAAGATGCAAAGTCATTATTGATGGGTGAATACATGCTAGCAGAACCAGAAATGACTTTTGAAACTACCTCTGATTCTGAGATAAAGGCATGCATGTATTGCTCTCTCTGTTATATGGCCACAACAGAGTCAGAGACAAAAGCAAAAGTAGAAATAGAGAACGTGTTCTTCTCTTATAGAGCCTCTATAGAAGTAGATACAGAGCCTAAAGAGGAAGATGATAAAACCAAAGATGAGGTTAATAAAAGCAAGGAAGAGCAAGAATCCCTTCCACTCAAAAAGAATGTCCATGAGGACATGACCGAGGCTTCTGAGGATGAAAAACCCATACTCTTGGATGGAATGATCATGGTCCCTTTTGGGCTCGTTAATGGTCTGTAATGCATGGAAAGGATGTACACAAAGTGGAAGAGACAAACAACACCAACCCCATAGTATCAAAGAACCTTAGGTCTCTTCCATGTTACATTCTTGGACGCATCCTTAGAAGATAAGTTCTCAAGTTAAGAAGTGAGTATCCCACAATCACATCAAAGATAATTCTCATACCATTTCAACATCTAGAAGGGTCTGTAGAGTTGCAATTGAAAGTAGACAAAGATAAATCTAGTGGAGCATCAAAGGAAGAAGCTACTCTCTTGAAGGAGTTATCCAAAAGTGGTCCATGGAATTTTCGTCAAAGAGGTAGAAAGTGAAAGGCAGTTGAATTTTATTGGTGTAGATGGCACGGAAAGACATCTCAAAGTGGGTTGTAGTCTTCCAAAAAAGGAGTTGTTGACCCTTCATAACCTATTGAAGGAGAATTTGGATGTTTTTGCCTGGTGTTACAAAGACTTAAAGGGGATTGATCCCATTGTATGTCAACATCACATCGACTTGGATCCCGATGCTAAGCTAGTACGATAATGTCAAAGGTGCATGAATCCTAACTATTCAACCCTAGTCTCTAGACAAAGTTGATGAAGCTCTTAGAAGTTGAATTTATCTACCTAGTGGCCAATAGTGAATGGGTTTTGACCATCGTGGTTGTACCCAATAAGAATGGAAAGTTGCAGATTTGTGTGGACTTTCAAAAGCTCAATTCTAAGACAAAGAAGTATCACTTCTCTATCCCTTTCACAAACCAACTATTGGATATAGTTGCAGGAAATGAGTTGAGACATGAGCTGTACTCTCTCTTGGATGGTTTCAGTGGATATAATCACACGCAAATCGCTAAGGAGGACTAATCCAAAACCACATTCACCACCACAAAATGGGTAACCTATACCTATAGAGTGATACCATTTGGTTTCTATAACACCCTTGCTACGTTTTAGCATGTCATGATGGCTACATTCCAAAACCACCTGCATGATTACATTGAGGTCTATCTAGATGATTTTTTTATCTTTAGTCTACTTCTCAACATTGGGGACACTTGGAGAAATGATTTGAGTGATGCCAAGAGTCTGTGATCTCCCTCAACCTCGATATTAAGCAACATTGTCTTCACATAAGAAATAGCAATAGACCTTGCCAAGATTGAGAAGATTGTAGCCCTAATAGCACCTACCAATCTTAAATAGCTCGAAGGATTTCTTGGCCATGTGGGCTACTATAGAAAAGTTATAGCACATTTTGCAACACAGGTAGTCCTCCCACACAAGCTCCCGAGAAAAGAGGTAGAGTTCATTTGGATAGATGATTGTGAAGAAGCCTTTAACACCTCAAAGTAGTGCTTGATCAAAGCACATATCTTATAACCTCTTGACTGGATGAAGGAATTCCATGTGCACACTGATGCATTAGTTGAAGAGCTAGATGTAGTTCTCTATCACAAAGGCTCCTCCCAGTTTACTATGCAAGTTGAAAAGTCACTGATAGAGAGCACAACTATACAATGATAGAGCTTGAATTCTTAGTGATGGTGTTCGCCTTTTGGAGAAGTTTCAGTATTACCTTCTGTCAACCCACTTCAAATTTTATATAGATCATGAAGCACTGTTCTTCTTGATGAACAAGTCAGACATCAAATGCAAAATGATAAGATGGCTCCTTGTCTTCCAAGAGTTTGATTTTAAAGTGCTCACTAAACTTCATTATTCCCATGTCTTGGGCCGATCATCTATTGTATATCCCCCCTTAGAGTGATAAAGGGGAGCAAGATGATCTAGACCTTCTTGATGTAGCTCTATTTCTATAGAGACTATAACCCCATGGTATGCACACATTGCCAACCTATCGGTCACACAACAATAGTCCCATGATATCTCTAGTAGAGAAAATAAAAAGCTTCTATTGGAATCAACCCCCTACACCCTACTAGGTGGTAGTCTATACAAGAAGGGCAAAGATAAAGTATTGAGGAGATGCATAGCAGGAGATGAGATTGGAATCATCCTAATAGTATGCCATGATGAGCCATGTGGTGGATACTTTGACACCTATCAACGAATGGGAAAGCCCACAAAAACTAGTGCAATGCTATTACATCTTATCCTTCCCTTAAAGCCATTCAAGAAATGGGGCATCAACTTGGTGGGCCCAATCAACCCTCCAACCAAATGAAAGAAGAACAAAGACATTCTAGTATGTACTAATTATGTGATAAAGTGGTGTGAACCCAAAGCTCTCAAGTGAGATAATGGCAACAACTTGGCTTTTTCTTGTGTACGAGAATATTTTCACCCACTTTGGCAGTCCTTTGGAGCCTGTAAGTGATAGATACAATCACTTTCTAAACAAGATTATGGAAGAGTTAATAGAGATCTACAAGATTCACCATCGTAAGTCCACACCCTATTACCCTAGAATCGATGTCTAAGTTGAAGCCACCAACCACATCCTTTGTTCAATCCTAAGAAAGACAATTGTAGCACACTATTGTGATTGAGATGATCGACTTACAGAGGTCCTCTAGGTATACATAACTTCCTATAAGGCTGCTATGGGATAGACACCCTTCAATTGGTGTATAGCACATAAGCTATTTTCTATGTGGAGCTAGAACCACCCTCTCTGTATGAGTGGTTGTTTATGTGAGATATGTATATGTATGTGAGTTCTTCTTATCACATTCAATGTTTTGCATATGTTTTGTTTGTGTGCAATATGTATGTGTATGTTAGTTATCCTTATGATGAGAAGATGAAGTTTGAAGTTGAAGATTATCAAAGCAGGATGATAATTAAAGATAAAGCTATGGATTTAATATAGATGAGAAAGAAAATCTATTATATCCTTTAATAGTTTATTGGATTATCTTTTGCTAAGTTAAAGGATTGGTTAATATTAGTTTATGGTTTTCTTTTCATTTATTCGTTTAAACTCAGGGTATTTTGTGGTTTGGCTAGAATTAGAGTTGATGCATTGAAGTTGATGATTGGAGTGATTGGTCGTTTAGAGATTTTATTTTATTTTTTTCAAGTTTGTGAGGACGCTCCTTGATTAAGTGTGGGGATATGCTGAGGCCTGAATTGACTTGTTTTTTTGAGTTGTTTTTTGTTGTTTTCTAGTGTTCAATGGTTGCTTTTGTGATTTTTTGATTGGTTTTTAGATGGTTTGGAAGTGTTTTAGTGTTTTGGGTTAGGTTGAGTAGATTTGAGAAGCTCATGATGGTTTCTAATTGAGTTATGATATACTAATTAGTTCTATAGTATATCTATTTGGTTTTGATGGGTCCATTTTTTCTTCTATTTTGATATGTTTTCTTTCTTTTTGAGAGGTTATGATTGTGAATGAGTGGTTTCAAGAATGATTGAGAGTGTGTTGGATGACTTTTGATTAATTGATGGTTTTTATGCCTTCTATAGACCTTTTATAATGTACTTTTGAGCTTCTACATATCTTTTGTATGTTTCTGTGAGTGTTCTATTTTATGGATGTTTAGCTTGGAAAAGTTTTCTAATCTCGAAAATGGAATAATATTAGCTCAAAAGAGTTTGAAGAAGTAGCTTATGAAGACTTGAAGTAAAGAGTAAAGTGATAGTGACAATAGTGAGTCTTAAGAGGTCATTGTAGTGGCTCTAGTGTCTCTTCATATCAAGCGTACCTCTTAGGAGGTGTATCCATGACCAAGAGAGGATTATTGAGAGTTTTTCTTTGTTATTCTCACATAATATTGAGAGAGAGCATACGTGAGAGAGATAATGTTTGAGGGATAGCCAATTTCTATGAAGCATGTATCTATACAAGAGAGATTGAGAGAAAGACTATGAAGATGATGATATATGAATACTATATTATGTATTCCATTCAAATTTAAGCATTATTTTGTGTTCCTTTGTTTCTTTGGTAATTTTATGAAGAATATGTTGAAGATTTGTTGTGATAAATCCATATGGGAGACTCCCTATATGATATTGTATGAAGATTTGTTGTTCTTATTATTCTTTTTCTTATTGTGGTTGATTAAAGTATGAAGAACAAGCTTGTTGGTGTGACATGATAGATTTTCTTGTAGTAGTTTCCCCGTTTTCTTAGTGTTCCTCTTAGGGCTCCATATAGTGACCAGTGTAATACTCAAACCCTATGGAGAAAAACCATACTCTCTCCTAGGAAAGTGTAGAATCCTCACAATTATTGAAATCGGAAGCATGCCTACCTTATTCCATACACTTTCGAACCATGAGGATGTAGGAAATGAAATACTTCTAGGTAGAGATTTCAAGCAACTAACAAAATGTAAGGTTGTTTATATAATGCAATGGATACATCTAATGATCCCTAATGTGAGGATAATCACAACTTCCAGTAAGGGTTATCTCTAATGTGAGGATAATCACAACTTTTAGTAAGGGTAATCTTGCTAGTCTTGCATGAGGAAAAGGCAAGGAGTAAATCCCAAACTCAAGAGAGATACTATCCTAATGAGAGAAGTAGGGACACTTGAGGAGCTGCTTTGATCACAGATGAAGAGAGAGAGAATGTCAGCACAATTGTTCTTCAAATGAAAATTTTAGAGAGTGATACTAGGGATACAAGATGGGCTTACAAAACTCATAAGAAACCACAAAAAGGCCCCACTCTTGTTGGAAAAGACATTGGTGGAGAGCTAGTATGCAATGATGGGTTCCATGATCCCTCCTACCAGTTTAAGAATACTATGCAAGAAATCATTGTTTGTGGCTGCCCAAACCACCTCCATTACACCACATACAAGTGCATCCTCAATGGAAGAAAAATAAACCTAGACATGAATTAAAGTCTAAAAAGAAACATACAAAGGAGGCAACATTGACTACAATCCCTAAGGACAAGCCTTCCATAATTGAGCAAGATAAAGCTCTAGAGTCAACAACCAAGCAAGAACAATTACTAGCACCCATAATTAACATGTGTGATGAGGGGGAAATAGTTGAAAGGCTTGACTCTTCAAAGAAAGAGGCAATTGAATCACTATAGTCTAGCAATATCACTAGGCATGACCTAAGGAAGCCTCGCGACGAGACAAAGGGAAAATAGATCCCTAATGAGTAGTCCAATAATGGCATTGCCAAACCAAGCAATGATATAGAATCTCCTTATTCTACAACTTTATTATCCAAGGAGAAAGAAAAGAAATCAAAAGAACCAACAACACCAGTAAAAAACTGCTATTATTGGAGCTACAAAAATCAAATTCAAGAAAAAGAGGAAGAAGTTGATAGGCCTGACCCACAACCAATCTACAGACATCTCCATTCCTGCTTCTCCCAAAAGCAATAAGCTTGTGAATGCTTTTGAAAGTTCCAAACATTCCAAGAAATAGGTGCTTCCCAACTATTGCAAATAAAACTCGATCCATTGATGACAAGGCACATGATATGCAATCAAGTGTGGAAATAGAATAGTCCCAACCGTTAGTTGTGACTACACTTGTCACGTTTGATAAGAAACAAGACATAGTGGCCACAAAGGCTAGCCTTAAAAAAATAATCCTGAAAGCACAAGCAATCTTACACTCTTGCTCAGAACCTTACCCTCATACACACCTCTCCTTGAAAGAAATCGACATCCTCATCGAGGTAGGCCAAGCCCAAAGTAAGTATCAAAACCCTAGAAAAAATGGCAATAGAGGAAACATGCTTAGAAAATAGGAACACCACTGAGTATCTCATAGAATTGGATGCTAGGTTGAAGTCACATGCATCTATATCCATGCCAATATGGGTACATTGCCTAGAGAACATGAGAGATGCCTAGAGTATCTACTAAATTAGGAGGAGAAAGAACATCTTAGTGAGCATTATGATAGGCTTCTGGACAATCAGATGGCACATCTTAGATGAGGAAGCTAAAGAGTCCCACTTAATGATTATGTTCAACAAACTACTTTGTCAACATGATGTGTTCAAGATTGAGGATTTCAAACAATAAGCTAAGAGAAAAATTCAATTCAACAAATGTTAGTTTAATAATCAAGCTTCAATGTTTGAAATCAAAGACCAGCTAATGACTACTATCTCAGAGGAGTGGTGAGCCATATGGCAGTCTCAAAGAGACTCAATCTATGTAGCCCCTACTTCCTTTTGTATACTAGTTATTGTCCCTGGTCTGAGGACCCATCCTAGATTATCCCCTGATAAAATTATAACACAAGAGGAACTACATGTCGCTAGTAGACTAGGACAAGGAATGATACTCCTCAAATGTCACACAATGTGTATCCTTCCTAGTAAAATTCCTACGACTTCTTGATGCTTGTGCTACATTAGAGTATAGTCCTGAGTACTGTGATTGGCTTTAACATCTCAGAGCAATATGCATTCATAGTAGTAAACATGTACATAAATTGAATATGTTTTCAATGATTGTGTACATATTAGACAAGTTATATTTGCATCTATTTGTTTTTAAAAAATCACACATCCTACAAGCAATTACTGTCAAGCAGAGACAGCCACAATTAAGATCAACACAATTAGACTCAAGTAAGTGGTGCTTTTTTTAATAGAGTCCTATCAATGGATTTTGAAGCACATCAATTGCATGTACTCTCATAATTTTATCAAGTGAATGCAAGATAGTCAGGCAAATATGTAGGTGGATCAAATGTTTGAACCCACCAAGGAATATTGCCCCTTGGAAGAGTTACCAAAAGCACCACCAAGCAATGAGGGCCTAGCTAGAACATATCACTAGAAGAGAATTTATAGACCACATCTACAAGATCATACTCCATATACAATTTTTCCTCATTGACATTCTCTCAACTATTCTCTCTTTCTAAGGACAAGGCACAATACAATGAGAAGTTAAATGTCAATAACTAGTGGCAGTTCTATTATTAGCCAAGCCTTCATCTCTAGCATACCTTGACTCAAGTCCCATGAACCATACTTCATTATTACTTTCTTGATATCGATTAGGTTATCCCACTTTAAGAGTCTCCTTTGGTCTTTTAAACTATATTGTATTTCAAAAGAAACAAAAGAAAAGAAAAAAAGAAAAATGGAGGAAAAATATGTGTGTAAACATGGCAATGTACCTAGGGATCCTTAAGTTAGGTACATTGCCATGTACCTAGGGCTTGGTGGCCTAGGTTGGTCCACCCCCTAGCCTTGCTTCCTATTTTCCCATGTAAGGTCAAGATACATGAAGGGCAAGACACACCTAGGAAGCCTTGGCTTTCCTATAGCTATATCCCTAAGTCACTCACACAAGTTCATCCAATGTTTTCCAATTTCTCTTGGCTATGGCAAAAATATAAGAAGCACAACAACTAGCAAGTCATTTGGTCACCACTCAATGCTATAGTCCTATAAAGCATTGTAATCTCTATTCATGAAAAGGAACCTCCATCACTATATCCATGAATGTGAGTCCAATTGTCCACACTGTACTTTGAGGTTTTTCTCACAATTTCTCATCGACTCCTCTATCCCTCAATAACAATGATAATACTTCCCATCATCTATGCATCAACAAAGAATTAGTGCCTTATTAATCAATGATCAACATACGAAAGGCATCATGTTGTCTTCTCACTATGTAATAGCCTATGTAAGCATGTGCACTCACATAGTAATTACACCGTAACCTATATACAGATTGGGTCCTCAGTGTGAGATAACACTTTGGCTTTTGCCTTGAGTTTATCCATCGCCCAATCCATATATATGTATTATGCATGTAGAGCAATCCCCTAGGGAGAGAGCATGAAAGGTTTGCCCTTGCAAGTATAAGTGAATGTAGTGGCTTGCAACTTCTACCTTGAGCTAATATCCTCTCCGGTGCCCAACTTCCACCAATCTAGTTGATTCCAAATGACCTCCCACAAGGAGATCCTAATTCCATGAGTTGCATTCAATCTGCATTACTACTTTTTGCTTGACATACAAAGTGCAAAAAAACTCCAATTTTCACAATAATCTTCCAATAACTTCAATATCCAAATAAAGCTCCAACAATAACCACCATTCTCCTCACGATGATCCCACAATTGTTCTCGTCATTCTTTGTTTGTGGTGTAAGCTAAAGCATGCTACCTTTGATAAAGAGTGCCATGGGACTAGCACTCATCTAGAAGAGGGGTAATGTTAACCATAGGACGGAAGGCATAGGATAGCAAAGAAAAATAACATAGAGGTGCAAATGTAGAAAAAGTAAAGAAAGTGAAAATCAAGTAAATGATGCAAGGCATATTATTTTGAAAGTCGACCATGTAAGTTGTGATATTTTTGGTTATGTAGAAAGACCCATCGCTTGGTAACACAATCGGTGCTAGATTTCATTCACTTTCATAGCCAGTTTAATCTAAATATATATATGCATAAACTAGGAAAGATCAGCCAAGAGCCAAACAAGAGGGATGAGCACCCAACTTAAGTAGAAGCCCAAACTCAAAATCTCATGTATAAAAATTGGAAAGTGAATGGATAAGCTCATTTTCATGGTCTACAAATTTATGAGCATGCTTCTTTATCTTGCTTCTATTCCATCTACTTATGCTCCATCTTGAGAGTGAGGAGAGTGAGAGTGTGAGAAAGAGTAGGGGACTTGAAAAGTGAAGCTCCTTCTTTGCACGTGCTCTTGTCTTCTTTCCCTTCTTGGATAAGAGGTGGATTGGATGAGGGATTGGGTGGTCTTTCTTATTCTTTGCATTTCTTCTTATGGATCATGTGCTTATGGATAGGATCATGAGCCAGGGAGTAGAGGTTGTAGATCGAGTACCATCGCACAGATCATGGAGCCGTCATTTGAGCCTTTGATCTACAACATTCAAAAGAAGGTAAGGCGGTGAGTTTAATACACCCTTATTGGTTTGTTTGTTCTTGATTTCATGTGTTTTAGGAGAACAATAGATAGCTCAATGAGTTAGGAGAATGTGTAGGCTATGTGAGAGATAGCCATTGCCAAATTAGATGAAGCGCTTGAAACAATAGACATTTTGTCAAGTCTAATAGTCAACCTTATAAAAGCTCTGACAAGTGTGAAAATAAACAAGTTATTTTATGTTACATTATTTCAATTTGTGCCTATGGGATGAGTTATTCAGTGATTTATGTGATCTATCAAGAGAGTAAGTCATTGAATAATATAGTATAAAGTACTAGTACATACATTGAATATGTAAGTGATCAAAATTAAATTGTTCGAGGTCATTACTAGTATGCCAGGACTTATTTGATCAGCACAAGTCTTCCAAGCCAAAAAATATTAAAAATGACATGTTTATAAAAAAACGCTAATATTTTTGGATATGTTGAAGGGATTTTAATACTTTTTCCTGTGTTGACTTGTCCATTAGGCCTAGTCACTTTGATTTGAGTATCTTGATGACCTATTTTGAGTTTGTATGTGAAATCTAGGGTTAAAACAAGTTGCAACTCGGCACAGAAAAAACAAATACATAAGAAAACGAATAATAAGAGTTTGTAAGGAAAAAAGCATGAAAAGTGTTGAGAAATAACAAATGATGTATGCTCCAAGAAGAGATGTTTAGAATCCCATATGCACAGTGAGGAGGGTGGAGAAGCTGAAAAGCTATAAAGACATGTACTTGGTTCACTTTTCAATGCAATGCTATTGTACTTTTTTGTACTTAGAGTCTGTAACTCTATCTACTCAAGATTATGTTTATGAGTCCAAGCTAATCTATCTTGGAACCTAATTCACTTGAGTGAAAGTTTGTGTCTAGTCATCAGTCTTCTTCATGTCTTTTGCTTACGAGTTCAAGCCTCCATAGCTAAACTATAAATCAAGATCCATGTTTGTCAACATGGTATCAAAGCCATGGTGAGCTTAGTTAAGCTCTTCTCCCTACTCCCCCAACTTCTCACAGCTCAGCTCCGGCTCAGGACAAGTAACTGCGTGTATGTGCTGCTACAGACGAAAAACCAGTCAAGCTGAGAACCCTAATCACAATCCACCATAGCCAAAAAGTGACTAAGCTTCATTTCTCACCTTATTTGCTTATCCTTGCTAGTTGGAAGACTCAAGGGACCCCTTGAAATTCTTATCTACTCAACGCCACTGATTAATCAACATAGAGGATAAGTTCTTGAAGATTTTTGAAGATTTGAAAGAATCAAGTCAACAACATCTAGCTCAATAAGAAGACTCAACATCAATAGTATCTCTTAATACTCAATCAGTGTCTCTTGGCACTTGTGTATTTAGCTCACTCATGAACAAGCCATTCATTGATTTTACCTCAGCTACTCAAATTCTTGTTCTCAGCACGTGTAATGATTTAAAGCCCTATTGATCAAATCCATTTGTAAGTCTCAATTTCTGTGTAAAGAGATAGACACTACCCAAGTGTTCTCGTGGTAAGACCTCCTTCTAAGATGACTTGACTGGAGTAGATAGCAAAGTTTAATGGTGAAGGCTTTCACGCCTGGAAAGAGAAAACCATGTATCATCTCATGAGGAAAGACATCTGGGATATTTTTGAAGAAGATGATGCTGAAGCTGCTAAAGAGGAAGATGCTGCAGAAGACCAGTCTAAAACAAAGGCATGGAAGAAGATGAACAACAAAGCTCTAGGTATTATTGCTTGGGGTCTATCAAATGATGTATTACACCACATCTCTGGCATTAGGGATGCAAACAAGGCATGGGAAGAGCTTGACAAAATCTTTGGTACACAAGCAAAGAACTCAAAGGTAAAATTACTTATGCAATTTTATAAGTTGGATGTAAAAGACAATTTATCTATGACTGTACACATCAATAAGTTCAAGAGCCTTAAAACTCAGCTAGCAACTCTTAAAAAGAACATTGATGAGGATGAGGCAATAGCAATGCTACTTGCCAGTGTTAATCATGAACCGTATGAGAACCTTGTTTCAACACTAAGTAATGTTCCTAGTCTCTCACTCAAAGACATTGAGCACTCACTACTTGATGGAGAAAGCAAACTTAAAAGCAAAGATGTAAAAGAGACTAGCTCAAGGGAAAACCTCTTATACACCAAAGGAGCTGTTGGACCCAAAGGAAGAGGTCGAGGCTTCAACACCGACAAAAAAAGTCGAATGGCATGTCATTATTGTGCTAAGACTGGCCATATTGCCAGTGAATGTTTTCACAAGAAAAGAGAACAACAAATGCAGAATGACTACCATCAAAGTCAATTCATGAATGAAGAAGAAGAAGAAGATGCTTGCGCTACCATCAACAACTCTGACAAATTATTCTAAGGAATTTGTTCCCATAGTGGATTTTCTTTGTAAAAACCCTTGCGAAAGATGTAAAGTCTTAAGCTTTAACTTGACTAGGCTGCCTATGAACCAATCTCCCAGGCCATGTTATCATGTAGGGGGGCAAAAGCCAGCAATTGTAGGGACTCATCATTTGAGGGGGGTTGTTGAGAAATAACAAATGATGTATGCTCCAAGAAGAGATGTCCTAAATCCCATATGCATAGCGAGGAGAGTGGAGAAGCTGAAAAGCTATAAAGACATGTACTTGGTTCACTTTTCAATGCAATGCTATTGTACTTTGTACTTAGAGTTTGTAACTCTATCTACTCAAGATTGTGTTTATGAGTCCAAGCTAATCTATCTTGGAACCTAATTCACTTGAGTAAAAGTCTGTGTCTAGTCATCAATCTTCTTCATGTCTTTTACTTGCGAGTTCAAGCCTCCATAGCTAAACTGTGATCAAGATCCATGTTTGTCAACAAAAAGCAACAGTGAAAAGCATGCCTAAATTACTAGAAAAGGTTATAAATAGAGATCTAAGCCACTATTACAAGCCCGAGTGAATAAACAAGTAATCTACTACTATAATTAACAAAGATGAAGTAAAAGATAAGTCATTTTACATCTCTATGAGTGCCTTGTGCCTTGTGCCTTTAGCCCAAAAAGGCCTACCTATATATTTTTAGGAAAATTTTGAAGATTTATTTACCTACTTGTTGTTATAACATCTTTCGGGCTACAAGAGTGGTGTTTAGCTATTTTCTTAGACAGAGTTTTCTTAAGCTATCATCTTAGGTGTAGTGTATTCATCTTGTAGGAATTTATTGCAGTTGTGCAAAAGAGTAACACAATTGCTTGTTGGGTCTATTTGTTTCTTGTGTTTATAATATATTCAAGAGTTCTTGTTCCAATATTTATTTCTTTCATCTATCTTCTATTTTCTTTGATTCCCAATAGATTTAGGCCTAGGCCTTTTTTACCCTTGATATTTTGTGAACTCGATATGAAAGGCCTACCTTGGAGTCTATGAGATGGAAAAACCAGTTGAAGATGAAGTTGTTGTTAGGACAAAAAATATTAGAGATTTTTTTAGGACTTATGAATTGATTAAACATGAATGTGCTATTACTAGGGCTTTGTAAGAAGTAATTGTAGAGAGGAAGAAGTTTGACAATAAAAATATTTATGGCTTTTATGTAGAGAAGCTAGAGTTGGTGAGTGTACTAGTAGACAATATGCCAAGATATTTTACTCAAGTTGTTTTTTAGTGAATTCAAAGCTACATAGAGTCCATCTACAGAAATTATGGAAATATGTGGGCTAGTTTCAAGAGAGCCCCAAAAGAGGAGTATTTCATAGAGGATGCAAACATGATAACCAATTAGACTTTCTAAGAGTGGGTTCATAAACCTACAAAGAGACTTTCTACTCCAAAGATACAAAGAGAGTTTAGATGAAGTTTGATCAATTGGATAGTGTAGAGTAATTATCTTTGCTTACAAAGAAAGTTATTTTGTTTACAGGTTGAAATCCTCTACTACAGCTAGAGTTAAAGAAGTTCTTAGAGGATGATACTATAAAGCAGGGCATAAAGACTAAATGGAAAGACATGCAAGGTGCTATGTCAAAACTAGTGAAGAAGTAGAGTAGAGGAGATCTATTGACTATTCTTAGGCCTATATCTGGTTAGTTACATGGGTGTCAAAGCTAGTGATTAGGTTGCCACCTCACATGCCTTATGCAAATTTTTCAAAAGACAATACCATGTATAACTTATCAAAAATATGTAAGATTTACAAATTTAGCTTACTAAGTTTGAAGAGTCTGAGAAAGGTGCTTCAACTTTGAAGACCCTGCCTAGGGAAGATTTTGTCCCACCGTTGCATATGGTGTGCTATCACAGGGCATGACAGCAAGGACTATGAGTCATACAAAGATTCTCTAAGAAAGAATTTGATTTTTTGGAAGCATGGGAAGATTCAAGCAACTAAAACTCATATGCTACTCTCAATAAACTTTGGAAAGGGAGGTATGCAGAAGATTCTTGAAGATCTTGTAGTGGGAAATGCATATATAGTTGTAGATGTTGTTATCTATGGGCTGCAAATAGAGAGATCTCCAATTTTCAATGCAAGTAAGAAAACATAGTTATGGATCCATGCCATGCAGTCTACAAGAATAAAGTGACAAAGATAGTGATAAATGATGTAGATCAAAGTATTAGAGAGAAGACTAAATGGGATTCCCCTGTGGATTCCTATTTTGTTTATGCTTATTTGATAAAGCAACAAAACAAAGATATAATAGTGGAAGATAAAATAAAAAGAGATGATGAGAACCTAGGGACCTCAAAGAAGGATACTAGAGGGGGTGGCAAGACAAAGCCTAAGTAGTCTATGCTTCTCATCTAAAGAAAAACATGGAAGATGTACATAAGAAGAAAGAGCAAAAAAAAAAGAATTGAAAAAAGCCAAAGGGAATGCAACTAGGATACAAGTTTCTCTCTGACATAGAGATGGCTAGAAATCTCAAAAGGGTTTTGGAAGAGAGGATTCTAAATAGCAAAGTCAAGTCTATATTGGGTAAAATCCTTGGAATAGTAAAAAGAGGGCTCCATGAAGACATTATAGACATTATATAAAGAAAAATATAGTTTGTAGGTGAGTAAACTTGGGCTATGATACAACGTGAAGAAGAAACATGTTTATAGGGCATACAGTTGGTGGTTTCTGAAGATGATGTAGATGCAAAGGTTGCTTTTGTGAAGAAGAAAAAGAGCTTATTATAGACAGTGCTAAAGTGAACAAGACTATAGAGAAGACTATGATATGTAGTAAAAATATAAGAGATGAATCTCCTATTCACTATAGAGGATTAAGTGGCTTCAGGGGTGATACCTAGGATTCATTATTCTAGGAATCATTTAGGTCATGCTACCATATAGAGGCTATAGTGAAGGTTGGAGAGCTAGAAACTCCATGTGTTGCACTGATAGACCGTGGCTTAAAGATAAATGTCATGTTGAGTATTTATGAGAATGGAAGATGGCCTATAGATATCGACTATAGATAAAGCATGCGAGCATCCTGACAACTCTACAAGAGACCTGTATACTACTTGCTCAAACATCAAGATTGCCATAGGAGATGTACAAGATTATCACCATTTCTAATGAAAATTGGCCAAAATTTTATAAAATAATCTATTAAAGAACTAAAGATTGGCTATAAATAGTTTCTCTTACTAGTAGTGAGATAGACTTTCATAGAGATGTTATATAGGCATGATAGGGCATTCGTGTTTCAACCACATGAAATAGTTTGTGTGGGTCCAAGAGTAGTAGCACCCATTGATAATTTTACCATAGAACACACACCTTGGAACTTGGAAAGTTTACTAGTGCCCAAGGATCGCTTGCCCAAACTCATAGGTTTTTTAAATGAAAGAATAAAATGGGGATTCTAGAGTCTTCATCTACACCATACTCTAATAGGTGGCTCAAAGTGCCTAAGAAGAATGGTACACTTAGATTTATACATGATCTTTAGCAAGTAAACAAAGTGACCATCTGAAATGTGGGGGTAGGACCAATGGTGGATGAATTTGCTAAAGCATTCATAGACAGATCTATTGATTATTTGGGAGATATATACTCAAGACATGACCAATTCTAGCTTGCATTGGAGAGCAAAGACTTGACAATAATGAAGATTCCACTTGGCTCGGTTTGTATGTGTACATTACTGCATGGAGCTATAAACTTTGTGGCTCATTTGATGAATGCGATGAACAAAGTATTCAAGGATTATATTCCAAGTCTAATCATGCCATTCTTGGATGATGTGTCCATAAAGGGGTGTGCCAAGAAAGAGATGGATGAAGAGCTAGATGAACAAGGTTTTAGAAAGTTTGTTAGAGATCCTATATTAGATTGTGAGAAAATCCTTACCAAGTTAGAGGAAGTGAATTTGACCCTCTCAGGTCATCAGAAAAATTAGTGTTTGGGATTAATGAAGTATTGATAGTGGGACATATGTGTGCCTACGGAAGAAGGCATTCTCTTGCAAAAGTGGTTGCAATAGAGAATATAGAAGAGATATGTTCACTTAGAAGGTTTCTTAGAACATGTGTATTTTACTTAATCTAGATTCACCATTTTGCTCACATTGCAGATGACTTATACTAGTTGTTAAGAAAGTGACAAATTCTTTTGGGACAAGAGACATGCCAAAGCTATAAGGAAACTAGAGAAGCCTTTGAGGACTACACCAACATTGAGAAAAATAGAGTATGTAGATGGAAAGCATATCATTATTACAATGGACATAGTCCAATTGGAATTGGTTGGGCAAGTTCATGAAGAAGGATGCAGTAAGGTTTGGTGCAAAAGCTTTAAATGAAAAATAGAGGAGATATTCAAAGATTAAGAGAGAAATGTGGGGTGTTGTGATTGCATTAAACTATGATAAAGAGTACTTTGTCAATGCCCTAATGATAGTAGAGACAGAAAGTTTGCCTCTATAAGTCAATTGCTCAAACTAAAATCTTCTAAGAAAATAACTTGGACACTCTATGGAACCCAAAATAATTTCACTACAGTAGTACCATGAGAAAAATTTTCCCTTTTGATATCCCAAAGTAACCAACAACTGCATCCAAGTAGAAGCCTTAAGCAAGAAACCATGTATCAAAATCCTAAGGATAGCAATCATATCCTAAACTTTTTACAACTTGTTTTCCCTCTAACTTTCTCATCCAAACTTAGAATATATAGTCATCCAGGTACTCGTATTGACCAAAACAGACCTGTTCTACAAGCCAACATGGGTAGAATTACGAAATTCATCCTTCAATAGTTGAAAATACTACTTTTTGTAAAACACATTGCTTTTTTGGCCAAGACACCTTGTAGCACTCTAGATAACTCCTTGCATGTGTTTAAATCCACCCAAAATTCTCATTAAGTTATTAAAAATTAATAAAGTATTCATTTTATTTTGAAAACTAATTCTAAACCTAGAAAATATGTTAGGATCATGAGTAAGTATCCTATATATTTGGAATACTTATATAGATATATTTTTCTTGTTTTTTTCTTTATTGAACATATAACCATATGACAGTAGTGCCTAAAAAGGGATTCCAAGAGTAGTGAAATGCCCTATAGTGTGCCATAGGATCTAATGTAATAAAGCATAGGTTTAGGGAAGAGTCTAAAAGACTAAGAATGCAATCTATGTACATCTTTTGTTCATTAATCAATTTTCCACTTCAGGACTCCTAGTTTGGAGCACCCACCATAGCAAAGGGGTGTGTACCTCACTCCACTATAGCAAGAGGTGGGTATCTTGCTATCTTTCTCTATTTTTCTCCATTTTAATACTTTAGCTTGGCAATGTGAATCTAAGATATCATCACCTTAGCTATGGGTGATGCAATATTTGTTGTTGTATTTTAAGTATTTCATGTTAAAAAGAAATTACATTTCTTATGGTATCAAAGCAAGTCTTTGATCCAACTGGGATGTCATTTTAAAGGTTTTCTTAGTTATGTGCGTGGAAAGAGTGGTTACATTAGTTGAAGATCTAGTCTATGTCTTGTTATTTCTTGTAACAGGACTAGGCAAGCTTTGCTATATTAAGCCATGATCACTTTGAAGGACAAAGATAAGATCTGGAGCAAAATGTGGTCTTCTTGCCATTTTAGTAGATTGTGACCTTTTCTCAATGCATTTTAAAGTTTCTTGGACAAAAATAGGGTTCTTAGACCTTAGTGAAGACTAAAAGTTTGGTTGTTTTTCAAAAAACATGATTTCTCATTTCCTCTCCAATCTTTCCTTCAAGTTTTCAAAGAGTGTATGCCTTCCATCTCTCTTCCATAGCTTCTACCTCTTTGGAGACCACTTGATCTTGGTTCTTTGCCTCATTTTGAAGCCTAATGAGCACCATATTGAATATAATCAATGCCATGTGGTCTATGGAAAGACCAATGCATTTCAAGGTAGGTATGTTGATCATGACTGCCTTCTCCATAATTTCTTACTAAAGCATACTCATTTGCCTTTTCAATGGCCGTAGTAAGCTTCCTTACTAAGTATTGGAAGCTACATTCCATCCTTGAAGCATGGGGCTTCAACATTGAACCTAAATAAACCAAGATGGTAAGGCATCTCTTAGATTTGAACAAATCTTAGTATTCTAGAGATTCTAATTATTGTCAAGAGCCACAACCTCCAAGCAGATACCAAGCAAGTCGGTAAGACATGTTGGGGGTAAAGGCACATGTGCCTACACTGCCCATATATTCACTACACTGATAATACCAGCACACATGTATGTAAAAAATTACACGGCACAACGAACAGAATCTGAGAAAGAGATAGATAGTACACAACAGATAAGAGGAGAATAACAAAATTTCTTTATCTCCAAACAACTGATACAAAGATGGCTCTATCCACCTGTGCGCTTCCACTGTGAAGCTTAGATGGGGATCTTGATAGAAGATAGGTGAAGAGCAACTCTAACTGGGTGAAAGATGGATAATAGATGGCTATGAAGGGGTTTAGCTTTTATAGCTTGTGAAGGGGGTCATGATGGATGACCTTCCATATGCACCTGTGTCTGTTGACCTTCCATGTGCCCATGTGTCTGTTGACCTTCCATATGCACATGTGTCTGTTGACCTTCCATGTGCCCATGTGTCTATTGACCTTCCATATGCACATGTGTCTATTGACCTTCCATATGCACATGTGTTTGTTGACCTTCCATGTGCCCCTCCACTAGTTGGCTAGGGAATATTCCCTTTACCATTGGCTAGGGCCCCTGATAACTCTCTTACCCCGCAACTCGATGCAATGTGCCTTGAGTTGCTACCAGCTTAACTACTCTGTCTAACCCAAAGATTAGACCCACAACGGTCACCTTTTTGCCATCTGATCACATAGACCTCATCTGACATACAAGTCAGGACTCAACCAATGTTTGGGCTCACATATGGCTTCTCCTCATAATGGGGGCCTTACAACTTTGATCACGATGGATCATTGGTGGCACCTTATGAGGGTGGGGCATTGAGCATATCTAACACCCCCCCCCTCAATGTCCACCCGCCGCGCAGATGAACTATATCCTCGGCCCAATGCCAAGTCTCTGAAGATAAACTTGAAGCAGATCCTTCGTAAGTGCTTTGGTGAAGATGTCCACTCCATTCTCCTCTGTTGGACAGTAGACCAATTCCACTATCCCATCCTCGATCAAATCACACACATAGTGATATTGGATCTCTATATGTTTGGTGCGCGCATGAAACACTGGATTTTTGGCAATAGCAATGCAACTCTAATTGTCACATCTCAGCACAATTGGTTCTTCATCCTGCACTCCCATATGCCATAGGATCCTTCTCAACCATACTGCTTCACATGCAGCAAAAAAAGTTGCCTTGTACTCTGCTTCAATAGAAGACAATGCCACTGTTGGCTACTTCTTACTAATCCAAGAGAAAATTCCTGAACCTAAAGAGAAACAATAACCAGAAATAGACTTCCTAGAATCACTGTCTCCTACCCAATCTGAGTCATGATTCCCCACAAGAGAAGTTTCGGAACTGTATGTGATACCATCGTCAAGATTTTTCTTCAAGTATCTGAGCACCCACATCCCAACTTTCCAATGACTCTCATTAGGTTTGTTTGAGAACCTACTCAAAACACCAACAGCAAAACTGATATTTGGTCTGGTGTTACACAAGTAGATCAGACTGCAACCTCCTGTACCTCCCAATGTCTACTAGTACTTATGTATCCTTAATGAATAACTTTGCATTCACCTCCATAGATGTAGCTATCTCCTTGCACTCGATCATGCCAAATGCCTTCAAGATCTCCCATGCATACTTCTTCTAAGAGATGAAGATCCTTCGTCAAACTCAAAAATCAAAGCCTTTTGAGTTTGTTTGATCATATCTAGTCACCTATAATAAGAAGGTCATCCATATATAGGACAATCACTACAGACTTTTTACCATCCCTGTAAACATAAAAGTTAGCATCTGAGGCACATCTTTTGAAGTTTAAGCTTAAACAGAACTTATCTATTCGTTGGTACCATGCTTTGGGGATTTGTTTTAGCCCATACAATGCCTTCTTCAGCTTATATACTTTGTTCTCAGAATGGGGGGCCTCAAACCCTGATGGCTGAGCCATGTACACCTCCTCCTTGAGGTCACCATTTAAGAACGTTGATTTAACATCCATTTGGTAAACTGACCATTCCTTGTGGGTGGCCACTGCAAGTACTGTGCGAATAGTCATCATTCTAGTAGTTGGGGCAAGTGACTCTTGAAAATCAAACCCTTCAACCTGTGAAAATCCCTGGGCAACCAGTCTGGCTTTGTACTTTTCTAAGGTACCATTAGCCTTGTACTTCACCTTCAAGATCCACTTGGTGCCAATAACCTTCCGCTTTGCTAGCCAATCCACTAGCTCCCAAGTGTCATTCTTCATTATGATGTCATACTCGGCTTGCATAGCTACCTTCCATGGTAGATCTACAAGTGCTTCTTCCAAGTTAGTCGGTTCCTTTACTTCTCTCATAATCTCATCCATCAAGGCCATATTGACTATGTTAGGCAGAAGCCCTCCTTTGCTCCTCTATTCTCTGAGACCTCCTTGGTCCCTTTGCCTTCTCCTCAACAGATGCAAGCATAGGATTATTGTGGTCATAGAGCTACTTCACCCAACACGGCAATGGCTTTTTCAGTGGGGTGATGTCAGGTTGGTGAACTTTTTCCTCATCATCTGAAGATGATGCTTCCTCCTCCTTAAGGATAGGGACAGCTCTCAGGACAGGTTCATAGTGGACTACTTCTTCGCTTGATGATAAAGTGGAAGAACTTGCCTTCTCCTCCTCCACTATATGCGGCTCCTCCTTGAACACATATCACGGCTCGCGATGATCTTCTTTGCCTCTTGGTCATATAATTTGTAAGCCTTCTGCTCATCACTATAACCCAAGAAGATACATTTTCTGCTTTTTGGTTTTAACTTGTTTCTCTTCTCATCTGGAACATGTGCATAACATTCATATCCAAAAATTATGAAATGTGAGACAGATGGTTTCTTACTAATGTAAGCCTCATGAGGTGTTTTTTCCTTGAGAGCCTTTGTGTAGCCCCAATTTAGAATGTAGACTGCAATATTAACAACTTCAACCCAAAAATGGTTAGGCAATCCCTTGCCCTTTAGCATGCATCTTGCCCTCTCCACAATGGTGCAATTCCTGCCTTCCACAACACCGTTCTACTGAGGTGTGTGAGGCGTCGTTAATTGGCACTTGATCCCTTTGCTCTTGCAAAAGTCTTCAAACTCCTTTGAGTTGAACTCACCACCACCATCTGTTCTAAATTTCTTCACACTTTTCCATGTTTCATTCTCAACAAGTTTTAACCATTCTTTAAACTTATCAAAAGCTTGATCCTTATCATGAAGGAAGTACACCCACATCTTCCTATTGTAGTCGTTGACAATCAACATAAAATAAGAAGATCCCCCCAAGGCCTGTGTAGGCATCTTACCGCACAAGTCAGCATGCACCAACTCGAGAGGAGCCTATGCTCTATTCTTGCTTCCCTGTGGAAATGCCTTTCTCTGTTGCTTGCCCGTCATACAAGCTTCACATGGTTCCTTCAATTAAATCACCGTAGGTAGGTGAGCAACCATACCTTTCTTTTGCATCTCCTTCAACAGTGCAAATCCGATGTGTCCAAACTTTCATGCCAAAGCTTACTTGTGCCCACTCTAGCGGTGGCTGTAAGAGCACTTAGCTCATACAAGTTGTTCTTTCTTTCTCCTTTGCCAACAATTTTGCCAGCAATGTCAAGAATTTCTACACCTGTCTTCTTGAACCTCACTTCATGACCAATATTAGTTATCGCAACAACTGATAATAGATTTCTCCTAATTTCAGGAACGTACAACACATCTAAAAGCTTTTTGACTTCACCATTTGCAGCAACAAAAGAAATAGTACCTATGCCTGCAACAGGTTATTTTGCATCATTTCCAACCGTCATAGTGATGGATTCTTGTAGATGCTACATAGAACTATATGGACCTTTTTTGTTGGTCATGTGACGGGAGGCCCCACTATCCGGCACCCATGAGTCAGTGGTAGATTCTTCTTGCGCTGAGGAGCACACTTCATCAATGGTCGCCATGAATAACTCCAACTCTACTTTAGCCATATTGGCTATCTCTTTCCCTTTACTTTTAAGGATACCATTATTTTCATATGCCTTCTTGACACCACAATCTGCGATTGCATGTCCTTTCTCCTTGCAGTAGAAGCACTCTCCTTGAAACTTATTTTTACCGCCCTTCTTCTTTTTGTCCCCATCATTTTTGGTGGAGGAACCACCTTTGCCTTTTGCATTGGTAGAGAATGTAGCATCTCCATTGTTGCTTCCTTCTCGGGCTTTCAGCCTCAACTCCTCCTCCATCGATAATGCACAAAACTTCTCAAAAGTCAAAGCTTGAGGTCTCACCTGAGTATCAAGGGCAGTTACTAGTCCATCAAAATTTTGTGGATAAATCTGAAGACACCTCTGAGCTAGCTCTTTGCTAGTCTTTTATATCCCAGCGCCAGCCATCTGGTCGCGCACATTCTCAATCCGAGTGATGAATGATTCAACCGTCTCTCCTTCAACAAACTTCTCTGCTACTAGTTGATTCTCCAAGTTTTGAATCCTTGTTTAGTTTTGTGTTTCATAATGATTCCTCAGTAAATTCCAAGCCTCTGATACTTTGGTTGTATGTTGAATCAAAGTCAAAACACTGTCAGAATAACTTGTAACTAAGGCACCCAATGCATCTGCATTCCTTCATTTCCCAGTTCGTAGAAGATTTGCATTCGAAGGAATCATCACACTAGAATTTGATGGGTTAGGGGTAGGCTGTGGTTCTGCATCAGTCCCTAGCATAGTCTCCAAAAGCTCATAAGAATCAAGGATAGTTGTAATTTTGAACTTCCACAAGGTGTAGTTTGTACCATCTAACTTGCCTTCATTGAAGGTTGGTGGACGAATCCTTAGTGTCTGAATAGCTGGTACAGCAGCACCACCTCCTGCACCACTTCTTCCTGATGCGCCAGAATTGCTTTCGGAAGACGACATCATTCCTCTTTGCTGTTGAAGCCTTTGCCTCTTGTGCACTCTTCGATCCCTAGAGCCCCCTGGGCTCTGATACCATGTAAAAAATTACACGGCGTAGCGAACAAAATCTGAGAAAGAGATAGAGAGTACACAACAGATAAGAGGAGAATAATAAAATTTCTTTATCTCCAAACAACTGATACAAAGATGGCTCTGTCCACCCATACACTTCCATTGTGAAGCTTAGATGGAAATCTAGACAGAAGATAGGTGAAGAGCAACTCTGACTGGGTGAAAGATGGATAATAGATGGCTGTGAAGGGGTTTAGCTTTTATAGCTTGTGAAGGGGGCCATGATGGATGACCTTCCATATGCACCTGTGTCTGTTGACCTTCCATGTGCCCATGTGTCTGTTGACCTTCCATATGCACATGTGTCTATTGACCTTCCATGTGCCCATGTGTCTGTTGACCTTCCATATGCACATGTGTCTATTGAGCTTCCATATGCACATGTGTCTGTTGACCTTCCATGTGCCCCTCCATTAGTTGGCTAGGGAATATTTCCTTTACCATTGGCTAGGGCCCCTGATAACTCTCTTACCCCGCAACTCAATGCAATGTGCCTCGAGTTGCTACCAGCTTAACTACTTTGTCTAACCCAAAGATTAGACCCACAACGGTCACCTTTTTGCCATCCGATCAGATAGACCTCATCTGACATACAAGTTAGGACTCAACCAATGTCCGGGCTCACATATGGCTTCTCCTCATAATGGGGGCCTTACAACTTTGAGCACCATGGACTATTGGTGGCACATTATGAGGGTGGGGCATTGAGCATATCTAACAATGTACACTACATGTGGTGAGTGCCCATCACTATCACTTCATTCTTTATTCTTTCAGTGACTAATGAATAAGGGAAGGTTGGTCACACATTGTGACTGTTAGAGTTCTCACATCTTGAGCCTCTCTTTCTCACTCTCTTGCTCCATCCGCCATAGCTCACCCCTCTGTTGCTTCCACTTTCTTGTGCTACCACTCACAGGCTTCTCCCTTTAACTAGTATTAGAGCACTTAATCGAGGAGCTTCCTCAACTTATCAATTTGGATATGTACAATCATTCACTCATGGCAACCATGGCTTCAGCTTGAAGAGGTAAACATTGTTGTTGTTCTTCCTCTTGACCTTCTTGGACCTGTTTAAGAGCTTCATTGGGCTTTTTTTAGCACTTTAGAGTGTCTATGGAGCTTCATTGTATTTAGCATTAGCAATAGCAATAGGGATAGCAATCAGCATGATTTCACCAATAGCTCCTCCTTCTTTTGACATACACTTGGAAACTCCCTAGGTCATCTTTGGTTGCATTGGAGTACTTTCTTGAGCAGTATATGCTCAAAAATTGGTTGGATATTCAGACAATCTCGTTGTCTATAGGTCTAGATAGCTTGTAATTCATTCTAACATACTTCTATGATGCTCATGGTGCTTGGTTTTGATACCCACATGATTATCTAATGCTTAGCAGTCCCTTGGTGGATTGGATTGAGCTCAAATATCTCAGTTTTTTTGGCAGAGTTTTACTACTATTGTAGCTATGAACATCATACATAGAGCTTTACAATACATTTGTGATGCCTCTGATGGTTGGACTGAATGCCCTCGATGCTTGTTTAATGGACCTTACAATCCTTTTGTGACAAGTAAAAGAGTTCCTTTGAGAGATCATGAGTGATGCATATCTTAAGAATATGTGAGGCTTGTCCCATATCCTTCATCTCAAAACTCTTCTTGAGTTGACTTTTCAAGGCATCTAGCTCATCATGAGCACTTCCAATAATCAACATATCATCTACATAGATTTTCATAATCATAAGGCTACCATCATCAGTCTTCTTTGTGTATAAACATGGATCCATATCACTCTGGATATATTCCTATGAATGCATGGAAGCATCAAACTTGTAGTATATTCCCTAGGTACTTACCTAAGGCCATAAAGACTCTTTCTCAACCTGCCTACTAGGTGTTCCCTATCTTTTTCCTTAAATCCCTTAGGCTATTGCATATAAATCTCATCATGTAAGTCCCCATCTAGAAAATTTGTCTTAACATCCATTTGATAAAGATCTAACTATGCAACCAAGGCCAAAACCAATTGTAGGATAGTCATCTTTACTAGAAGAGAGAAGATTTCATTAAAGTTAACACCATGCTCCTACTAAATCCCTTAGCAACTGATTTAGCCTTATATGTTGGCTTGGGGCATCTAGGGTTACTCTTTAACTTGTACACTCACTTGCATGGAAAAGCATGTGTTCCATTAGGCAAAGGAACCAAATCCCATGTATGAGTTTTCTGCAATGAATCATATTTTGATTGCATGGCCCCTTTCCAAGAGTGACTATCACCTTTGTGCATAGTCTCATCATAAGTGAGAGACTCACTAGTATTTGTCATCATAACATAGTCAATGGACGGTGCAAATCTCTCAAGTTGATGTCTGTCTCTCTAGTAGACCATTGAAAAATAGGCTATAGAGCTTGTGCATCTTGTCTAACCTCATGGTTATGGTCCACTAGAGCATCAACTATTGTAGGATGTCTAGCTGGTTGTACAATAATAGGAGATTGCTCCTCCTGAGAGATCACCTTGTGTACCTCAACTACATGTTCAAACTACGTATATATTTTCTCCTCATGAAAAACAATATCATGATTAACCTTCCAAGTAAGCTTCAAGCCTTGTACAACATTGGAAGTCTTGGCCCTACTTATGTTCTTATTTACTCATGCAAATGATGTCTCTCCTCTCCATGGTCCTTGTCTTGCATCCATGACTTGGTTGAATGCCATGATACATTGAAGTAATTTAGCTCTTTCTCTCTTTCTATTAGAAGCTCACATCATACCTTAAACTTCAATACACAAGAAATTCACAAGAAAGCAAGAACATGGAGAGAGAGAGAGAGAACATGACACCAACATTGGGCACAATCTCCCTCCATGCATTGAGAGGGCTCTCCTTCATGCATGTATTTAATGATTTGATTATTCTTGCCAAAATAAAGCCCTCTTTACAAAAATAGTGCAAGATTTTTGCTTGCTTATTACAATAAGTTTCTTGAATCTTTTTGTAATATATTAAATAATCCTATACCTAAATACTTATTCAATGCTAAAGGTAATATGCCTTACAATTTATAATAATAATGTACATAATATTGTAAAAGTAAATATATCCAACATCATGCCTTCATAAGTAAATAAATATGATAATATCCATAAATAAATGTAAATAATCCAAGGCTATCTTAGCCCAACACCATTGTAGACATATTCTAACCTATCTTGACACATCAATCGACTTTAAGAACAAATAAGTCGATGTTGTCAATGCAAAAAGTGCACCCTTGTCCATCACTTTACAAACTGAGCAGGAAAGGCTCCCCATCCAAAAGTGGGCAGGGAATTCACCTCTTCAATAGGTAAGCAATCATTCATGCCCTCTCTAGTGTATGAAAAACTATGAATGCGTAGCCTCTCTAGAGTAGTACTTTGATTGGTTAACACTTGTAAAGTGAGCATCTATCATTTGGTGTGTAACCAACCTAAGGGTAATTTTAACCGTTGACAATATGGGTTTGAGTCCATTTGGAAGCAAGACACCATATTAGGCCAATAATTCTTTCCCAAAGCAAGTAGATGATAACTAGACAATGCCCGAGATCTTCTAACCATGTTAGGAATATCGTAACTATTGAATTGCAAGGTTTCATTCATGGCTAAACTCAACATTGTAAATAGAGCTTTTAATTTTACAGTTTGTTGTAGGGGGTTAGGTATCCCTCATCTAATTCATAAGAAGCTTTCCTAGTACCTAACGACAGTAGTGTTAATTGGGTGTGCAAGAACAAAATGCTTAAGATTTTAAGATGAAGGGTGCTCTAAATGTGAGAATATGTGAGAGCATGATTATGACTTTGGGAATATTTTAATCATGAATTCATACCATGATTTATAGTGCCATTTTTTATCAATATTAGTCGTATGAGAAGGATTATAGTAAGGACCAAGCCTCAATTATTAAAGCATTGATTTTGATCCAATTAATGAACATGGACAAAAATACACAATTCCAATCAAATGAATATAGAATACCTAGTTGGCGAGAGTTGCGCACAGGAAATATTGATCTAGGACTCATCTAAGATCCACATGTAGATGTCAATCTAAGAGGCACCAATGAATGAGCACTAACTCCCTCTCACACTTATTATCTATCTCTCTCAATATCTATCTCCATCTTTCTTGCTATGTGATTAAAGCATTGATTTTGATCCTGTCACTAAATTGATTGCTTATTATGCATTCTCTATTTAGTAAATTTATGTCAATAAATTAACGACTCACTTTTCTTTAAGTGTTGATGCTGATCTAGCATGGCCATGAGACATTTTAGAGACCAGTATTCACTGTGCATCACTTAATGGGGTGATCAGAGCACTGTGACAAGGATATCTAGTACAAGCTATACACATTATGAAGGGGAAAGGAAGTGTCTGCCAAGTCTAAGAGTGTACACAAGAACCAAGGAGTTACACATAAATGAAGATGGATTGAGTTCTAAGAAGAAGAAAAAGTCCATTAGCATTGTGTATATGTTTTTATGTGTGCATCCGAGGACGCCTGGGAACGTTTACTTGTGTGTAATGAGCATTGCATTCATTTGGGGTCATCCTCTCCCTTACAAGTCAAGGTTTAAGGTCTTTTCTCTCTTAATGAATTAAGGAGAGAAGTAATTCTTTCATTAAGAAAGACGAGAGAGGTGATTCTCTCACTAAGAAAGATGAGAGACATGATCCTCTAGAAGTGAGGAGAGAAGTGATTTTCTCTTTCTAAGGTCTAGGATGACATAAGCTTTTGTGTGGAAGCCAATCTTAAGGTTAATGGCCAGGGCAATCTAATGAACTCTCCTTATCTATGGCTCAAGGTGGTTACATGGACCACAAGTTAAGAATAGAGTTTAAAAAGTTGCTTTTATTAAAATAGACATGGTGAATCCATTTTTAAAATATCTCGCGACAAAAAGCCGATCTCAAAAAATGGCTCTTTCTAGTTATCAGAAACAACGAGATCTACAACTTTTGTGTTGGACGTTTTTCCATCCAAGCAATACACAAATAGATATTCCAAAATTGGTGCTACAGAGAAGGTCCTAGAACAACCACATCTTGCATGAAGATCAACCTTTCCAATCTTGGGACTCAAGTCTCTCTCCAAGAAGAGAAGCTCTTGGAGCCTATAAAAGGGAGGCTCTCCTTGGGTGTGGAGGAGGTGAAGGAAGCATCAATTTGCATTCATGCAAGAGGAGGAGAGAAGGCGGTTCGGAGTCTCACAAAGTTATAGTTGTACACATAGCCTTACAAGATGAAGTAAAGCACTCAATTGTTTTAATTTTTTAATGAAAAAACTCAGATTGTGTAAGTACCATCAGCAATAATGATTGAGCAATGTGCCTTACTGCTTACAAGCACACATCTCTAGTTTATGTTGCTAGATATGGTAGATGTCGGTCTTGATGAGCTTGATGATGACCTTCCAAGTAAAAGAACCTCTGAAATGAAGTTCCTAGATTAGTAATTGACTTTGGAAGAGATGACTCAGTGATTAAAATCATTTTTAGTGACCAAACATTGAAAAATTTGAAGGTTGAAGAAGCTTGAAGCTTCCTGCCTATGGCTGCCAGAAACCCACAGTTAGGGTTTGTCTTATAGCAGCCAGCAGAGATGGAATTTCTCCAAACCCTCTTAGGGGGAGATGGCCCACTAGGGGGGCTATGAAAGCCCTGTGGTGGCCAAGAAGAATGCGCCACCAGCAGACCACGCCACACGCAGAGATGCCAGACTTCCCCAACTGTACCTTTTCTTGTGTTTTCTTCAATGCTACCCTCCACGATGCATAATGTCACCCTCTGATGTGCCACGCCAAGTCACCTTGTGTTGGGGAAGAAGTTCTTAATCGAGGTCAAGATCTGAAATGCTCTCCTTTGGCTTCTCTAGGTCCTCCAAGGTCAGGGGGTCAAGGTTTGGCTATTGAGGTAAGAGGAAAAAGGTGAAGATGATGAAAAATCATGTGCATTTAGTGAAGCTGAGGATATAGGAAGCTGAAAGGATCAGAGAAGGCTCTGATACCATGTTGCAAATCAGAGTTGGAAGCATGAGAGAGTGTGCACAAGAGGGAGAGAGAGAGAGAGCTCAAGTACAAGAACAAGATCTTGTTTAGATAATTGTTCAAGGTACAACTAGTACACTCTCCTCTACATTAAGTGTGTACTTTAGACTATTTATATAGCCACTAGAGGAGTTAGGGTTAGGGTTTCCCCTATCCTCCAGTCCATTTACACCTAGCTACCCTTATCCTCTCCAGTGTAAGGAGAGTTTGTATGCTTATCTTTCAATACCATCTCTCTCTCTCTCTCTCTCTTGATCGGGGTGTATTGAAGAGGCACAAATCCATCCAAAACTGGAGCGCAAAACAAAAAGTTGTCCCCTCCTCCTATCGGGCAAGAACTTGCATGTTTTTTTTCGTTTACATTTCATTTCATGTAATTTATTAAATGTCCACTTTGAAAAAACCACTTTTACACTGCTCTGTGAGGGTTTTCTGCCTATTTGGAGGGGCAAACGAACTCAGAATTGAATCCAACTGAACGGCTAGCTTTGTGACATCAAAATCTATAAACTTTGACCCCATCATGCACTTTCTGGCTCCCGAATCACATAGTCACTTTAAAGTGCTAAACCTTTGTAAGAATTAAATGGGGGGTCAACGACCTCTGATCGACAAACAGAGACTTGCGTTGGATTCCTGGCATTGAAATCTAGTTAGAAAAACTCTAGCTCGACCATCCGTCACCGTTCAATTTTACATGAAAATTTGGTCTTTGACGCCTCCCATCCACTTTTCCACTCCAAGAATGGGCTCAAATGCTTCAAAATAGGTCCCAAAATCTAGCTCTCATTGGTGACCACGGGATAGGGTGACTCATCCCATCAAATCCCACGAATTGATGTGCACAAATATAACCACAACAAGTATCAATCTGTGACAAGAAAGAAACAACAACACATATCACAGCTCTCGCCCTTCCCCTTAACAAAAATCATGGCATGAAATCCACGAGGGAGAAGATCAAGAGGTCAAGAGTCAATTGTCAACCAACCGCTCCAACATAGCCTAGCTAAAAAGAACTATCAAAAAGAGATCGTCCTAAGTGGTCATCTAACCTACCTACCTAACTAAGGACACCAAAACTAAGAGCTCCCACTAGGTGAGGATTCCTATAGCCTAATCTCATTTATTTATTTATTTATTTTGATTTATCTTTCTTTTCCTTCAAAACTTGATACTCATGCATGTAAAAAGGAGGGAGCTGAGTGTAGTGACCCAAGGAGAATAGGGCATTGGCCTCGAGTCCTGTCTCGGCACCCAAGAACCTACCAAGCCCTCGCAAGGTGACACTTAATCCTTTTTTAATGCTCACTTTTATTTTCACTCCAATCTTCATTTTTCTTTTCTTTTCTGGTAAGATGTCACCCCAAGGAAGGGCTCAGAAAGGGCAAGGCATCTAACTTGTCCCTAGGAACCTACCAAGCCTTTGCAAGGTGATGGACAACTGCTCTAGGAAAAAAAATTTCTTTTTATTTCATATTTTATTTGCTAGGGGTTAGAACCCCTTTTTTCACACCTCTATATAGTGCTTTTTCTTAATATCTTTCTTTCTTTATTATATAGTTTTGGGCAAGCTTCCCTAGCTGCCTCACCACTAATAGAAGCTCTTAGAAATAGCTGCCTAGGAGGCTAGCAAGATAGGGTCACTCAAGTCTCCTCAAAATGGCTCTTTTAATGCTAGAAAATGGCTTCACAAGAGGTGGCCAAGTGTTTGAACCTCCCCCCCAAACATATATAGCTAAACCCTGGGACTTCATACCACGACTTGTCGGTCCCCAATAAAATAAAATAAAACCCCCACAAATACATATATATAAGCAGCTTAAGGGGAAAAGCTCAGAAAAGCGACAACACCACTTGGATTGGCCACCAGAAGCTCCCATGCAACAAAGGCTCTCTCCAAGCACTTTGTCGAGAACCTATTTGGTACAACACTAAAACGAAAACCGATTAAAAGCATCAACACCAAACAATCACAGGACCCTCTTGGCCTAACAAGATATAACATTTCTCAACAAACAAATTGGCCCTCTTTGCCTAAATAGATATAACATTCCGCATCTAAAACTCGGCCCTCTTGGCCTAAAGAAATATAGCAATGTAACTCATAGAAAACCCTCCTTGGACTAACACTAATAAACAACAAGATACTCCATCCCAATGAGAAATTTGGGCTCCAAGCCCTAAAGTAAATGCATTAAATTGTGACCCCCATACCTCTTGCATAGATAGCAATAGTTGTACGCATAAAGTGAACATATGGGTCCAAGATAATAATGATAAATGAGTCTCGACTAATCTTTGCATCACCCATACTAACCATCGCCTACCATATAGAGCATGTTCTAATAAAAGTCCTCATAATCGATCGGGTCATGTCTCATCATCAATAAATATACCCAAACTAGGACCACAATGGAAAAAGGGGTCTTCTTCATGTACATAGTTGGCTAATGAATCAGAAAATTGATTCCAATGTCGTGGAATCAGCTGAAGAGACACTCTCTCAAAGTCATTGATCAGGTTCATGGCACAGTCATCTTCTACACAGAAGAGATATATCATAGTAGCATGAGTGACGAGACATGATGCAAAGGAGACTGCTAGCTACTATGATATATCTCTTCTGTGTAGAAGATGACGGGGTAACATAAGAGATATATCATAGTAGCAACTGAGTGACGAGACATGATGCAAAGGAGACTCCTAGCTACTATGATATATCTCTTCTGTGTAGAAGATGACGGGGTAACAGGACCCACAAAATTGATGCCCTACTTCTCGAATGGTAGTATAGCCATAATAGGAGTCAATGGGTGCTTCCTATTCTCCCTATTGTCATGCCTTTGACATATATCACATCTCTTAACATAATCAAATGAATCTTGGAAAATGGACGACCACCAATATCCAGCTCTTAAAGCTTTTGGTGCAGTCAACTACCTAGCAAAGCGCCCTCCACAAGCAGAGTCATGGCAATCTTCCAAGATAAATGGAACCTTGTCAGACATAACACATCGGCAGTAAATATCATCAACCCCCTGCCAATATAGTGTTCTTGCAATCAAGGCAAATTTCAAAGCCTACTATCTAATTTTCCTCTTCTCTGATTTTGATAAAGTAGCTCCAGTCTCTCCTGTGGATAAATAGTGTGCTATAGCAAGATACCAGAATGGAATGGAGGCCGTATCAATTTTAAACAGTCCCTTAATATCACTAACTTCAACCAAGATTTCCTTTGGTTCCTCAAAATCCACAAGAGATTTAGCAATGCCTTGCAACTTTAGTGGCTTACTCCTAATTTCATAATCAAACTCTTGTAAAGTAATCAGCTATTTCGCTAGGCAATTAGGCAGTTGTAAATTGTTTAGCAAAAATCTAAGTCCTTTCGCCTTTGTATAAAATACTACCTTTTCATAGAGAATATAGTGCTTGAACTTTTTGGTCGCAAACACCAAACACCATCCCAAGGCACAATTTCTCCATGTAGGTGTAATTAAGTTCAAATATCCTCAATTTATGACCAGTGAATGCTATTGTGGATGATATCGTTTCTCCTCCTAGATTTGGGCTAAACAATAGCTAATGTTATGCATTGTGGCTGTTGAAAATATATAAAAAACCTTACCCCTTTTGGGTGCTTTTGGGACTGGTGCTTTTGCCAATTCTTGCTTCACATCCTTGAAGGACACTTGACAAGGATCACTCCAAAAAAAACAGATAGTTAAAAGATAATAGATTCGTCAATGGCAATGTTATTTCTACCAGTGCATTAATAAATCGTCAATAATATCCCACTGATGGACAGAAAGCTATGCACTTCTTTAGGAGTATGTGGCAGAATCATAGTGACAATAACCTTTATTTTTTCAAGATCGGTCACAATACCAATTGAACTAACTACATGACCCAATAACAATCCATACGGCACTCCAAAGGCGCACTTTCTTGGGTTAAGAGCAATGCAAAACTGCCTACAATGCTCAAAACACTTCCTTGAAATAATTAGCATTCTTTCCCTTATGATGGCTGCCCCCAGAGAGCCCCCAGATCGTCGATAAAGATTTTTAGATCCTTGGGGAAAATATCACCAAAAGTATTATGAGTTGTACGTTGCCAAGAACCTAGCACATTGTATAGTCCAAATGTCATCACATGATATGCAAAGGTACCAAATATAGTAATAAATGTCGTTTGCAACTTATCATACTCTGCAATAGCCACTTAGTTATATCCAGCAAAGCAGTCCATAAATGAATAGACATCCCTACCCGCTAACTGGTCTAGAATCTGATCAATGAATGGCAATGGATAGTAATCTTTAACCGTTTGTTTATTTGACATTCTCCAAATCATTAGGCAAATCTTCTTCCTATTTTAACATCTCATAGGCCCTCATGAAGTTCATAAGTCTTTGGGCATGACAATGTCATCATTTGCATACATATTGTCTCCCATCTTGTCAAATGTGGACATGGCTTTTATGTCAAGTTTACAAAATGTTGAGGGGGGATATGTGTCAAGCCACAAACCATAAGGATTTAAAAAAAGAATCAAGATAAATGGAATATAGAAATATTTGAATGAACTCTACATATTACTCTTAAATGAATATGTACAAATGTCGCTACATCCTCGGGCATGATTACTAGTTGCTCTACTCTAGATATAACCATGTTAAGATGGATTGCTTGTATAAAGTTAATGAATCCAGAATTCAAACATGTTGATGGTAATGAGAGCCCGATAATAAGCACGCTATCTAGAGCCAAATATGAGGATGAAGAGGGTATGATAGTAAAGGATGATGAGGCTAAGATTTTAGCCACCACAATGGACCATATGAATGCTAGGTATTTTCTACATAATCTTTTCTAAAGTGACAAGAGACATAGTTTGTGACCCAATTCTATTGAAGATGGTGATTGGGTATTGCTATATGATGGTATTCTGGATAATTAGCATAGTACACTTAGAAAGGTATCCAAGCGGTGGTTTGGACCATACATTGTGATACAGGTTTTTGATAGTGCTACATATGCATTGTGTGAACTAGATAAGATAGAGATTAGGGTTCCGATTCAAGTAAAATAATCAAGATTTTCAAGAGAAGAGGATTAGAGGAGTATGAAGAGCAAAATCTTGAATATGTAGAGGCAGAGCATGATATTGAAGAAAAAGAAGAGTCAAAGCTTATGGAAGATGATGAAGACCTCGAACCTACAAAAGACTAAGTGGCACATGATGGAGGATGTGTAGGTTTAGAGGGGGTGAATATCAAGACACTCTGTGTCTAAAAAGTGTGAAAAAAAATACGTTCTTCAATATTATGAGATTTTAGTGTGTGCCTATGGGATGAGTTATTTAGTGATTTATGTGACTTGTCAAGAGCAAGTTAGTGGATAACACATTGTAAAGTACTAGTTCATATGTCAAATATGTAAGTGACTAAAATTCAATTGTCAAAGACCATTATTAGTGTGCTAGGACTTATTTTGAGTGGCACACTTCTTCCAATACAAAAAAATATAAAAAGGTAACATGTTTACTAAAAAAATGGCAATTTTGGCTATTGTAAAGGGATTTTTGTAATTTTATATCTTCTAGGTTGTTGAATAGGTTTGTTTGCTTTGATTTGAGTACCTCGATGACCCTATTTTGAGTTTATATGTGAAAATTATGGTCATAATAACTTGTAGTCAGGCATAAGAAAAACAAATTTAGACAAAGCAAATAACAAGAGTTTGGAAGGCAAAAAACATGAAAAGCAATAGTCGAAAGCAAGCATGAACTATTGTAAATGGTTATAAATAGGGATCTGAGCCATTGTTACAAGCTTGAGTGAACAAACAAGTGATCCTATCACTATAACTAACAAGATTGAAGTAAAAGGCAAGTGATTTTACCTCTTTATATGTGCCTTTAGCCTAGAAAAGGCCTACCTATAAGAGGTTTACTTTAGGATAAATTTAAACATCTATATATCTACTACTATAGGTGAGAACTAAAAGTTTTTCTTAGTACTGAATATTATAAATTCTTTCAAGTTGGAAGAGTGGTGTTGAGCTATCATCTCAAATAACTATTGTCTTAAAGACACATTGTATTCAACTTAAAGGGGTTTATTGCAGTTATGTAGAAGAGTAATACAATTGCTTGTTGGGTTTATTTGTTTCTTATGTTCTATAGTATATTCAAGTATTCTCATTCTAGCATTTCTTTCTTCCATCTATCTTCTTTGATCGCCTTAAAGAAATGAATTACAAGGAAGTGAATGATTGCAAACTGCTATAATTGTCCAAATAGGACTGTTAAAAGAAAAAGTGCCATAACTTTGGATATCCATGTTTTAATTGAGAAAATGAAGTTTCATTACAAAATAGACACTATATACAAGATCCTCCATCCATGAAGATGACATTTTGACCAAGTTACGACAATTTATTTGTGGTAAAAACTTAATACAGCAAGCTTTCCTATTCAATTTTCACTTTTCTTCATGTAAAAGCCAAGGAAAAGAATCAAAATATGGCAATGGCTTCCAAGTGGACTCTTCCATAGGTGAGCCACACCATTTAATAGGGTATTCTAGCACTGATTGTCTTTGCAAAACTCTTTCTCTCTTTCTAATGACTTTCTCAAGCTCATAGTAGATAATGAGATTGTCTTGATCCTAGGAGGCAACTCTTCCAAAACTTGAATGGATAGATCTACACGCCTTCTTCATTGAGAAACATGGAAGATATTATAGATGAGCATTGTAGGAAGGTAACTCAAGCTTATATGCAAGCTCTCCAAAGTCAAGAATATACTCAAGAGTTAGTACAAAATGCAAAATCAAACAAGGATTCAGAACTTGGAGAATCAACTAGCAGTAGAGAAGTTTGTTGAAGGAGAGACCATTGAAGCATTCATCACTCGGATCAAGAATCTCTGTGACCAAATGGCTGGTACTAATATACAAAATACTAGTGAGGAGCTAGCTCAGAGATATCTTCGGATTTGTCCACCAAAGTTTGATGGATTGGTAATTGCCCTAAACACTTAGGTGAGACCCCAAGCTTTAACATTTGAGGAATTTTGTGGACTACTAATGGATTGATAACTACCCTAAACACTCAAATGAGGCCCAAGCTTTAACATTTGAGGAATTTTGTGGACTACTAATGGAGTAAGAGTTGAGGCTTAAAACCTGAGAAGGTAGGAGCAATGGAGATGATGCATTATTTGCCAAAGTGAAAGGCAAAGGTGGTTTCTCTACCAATGGTGACAAAACGAAGAAGGGTGGTAACAAAAAGTTTCAATGAGTATGCTTCTACTGTAAGAAGAAAGGACATGCAATAGCAGATTGTTGTGTCAAGAAGGTAGATCAAAAGAATGGCATTGTGAAGATTAAAGGGAAGGAGATAGCCAATATGGCTAAAGTAGAGTTGGAATTATTCATGGTGACCATTGAGGAAGAAATATCTAACACTGAGGTCTATATAGTTCTATGAAGCCTCTGCAAGAATCCATCATTGTGAAGGTTGGGAATGATGCAAAATGCCTTGCTAATAGGACCACAGGTACTATTTTCTTTATTACTACAAATGGTGAACTCAAGAATCTTTCAAATGTGTTGTATGTTCCAGAGATTAAGAGAAATCCACTACTATCATTTGCTTCTATATAATTGATATTGGCCATGAGGTGAGGTTTACTAAGACAGTTATAAAAATTATCGACAATGCTAGCAAAGTGGTTGGGAAAGGAGAAAGGAAGAACAACCTATATGAGCTAAGTTCTCTTAGAGCCACTGTTGATGTGGGTACAAGTAAACTTTGGCATGAAAGATTTGATCACATTGGTTTTGCAATATTGAAGGAGATACAAAAGCAAGGTATGGTTGCTCATCTACCTATAGTAACTAAAATCAAGGAACCATGTGAAGCTTGTATGATGGGCAAGCAACAAAGCAAAGCATTTCCATAAGAAAACAAGGATAGAGCACAAACTCCTCTAGAGTTGGTGCATGCTGACTTGTGTGGTAAGATGCCTATAAAAGCCTTGGGAGAATCTTCTTATTTTATGTTGATTGTTGACAACTATAGTAGAAAGACGTGGGTGGACTTCCTTCATGATAAGGTTCAAGCTTTTGGTAAGTTTAAAGAATGGCTAAACTTGTTGAGAATGAAACAAGGCAATGTATGAAGAAGTTTAGACCATATGGTGCTAGTGAGTTCAATTCAAAGGAGTTTGAAGACTTTTGCAAGAGCAAAGGGATTAAGCATCAATTGATGATGCCTCATATACCTCAGCAAAATGGCATTATTGAACATTGCAATCATGCCATTGTGGAAATGGCAAGGTGCATGCTTAAGGAACAGGATTGCTTAACCAGTTTTGGATAGAAGCTATTAATATTACAATCTACCTTCTCAATCGGAGTTATATAATGGCTCTTAAGGGCAAAACTCCTCATGAGGCCTATTCTGGTAAGAAATCATATGTCTCACATTTTAAAACTTTTGGATGTGAATGTTATGCACATGTTCGAAAGAATAAGAGAAACAAGACAAATCCAAAAAGTACAAAACGTATCTTCTTGGATTGTAGTGATGAGTGAAAGGCTTTAGAGAGCCCCCCCAAAATTTCATGTGAAGGGGGGGGGGGCATTTTTTTCGCCACCTGCATCAAGAGAGGGCGCCATATCCATGATTTGAGGAGAGGAGGGTTGGAGAGCCTCAAAGCAACCCCCCAACTGATCTTATGCATAATCTTCTTCTGATCTTCGCTCTCCATCGCTCCAGTCTACTCCTCGAATGGCTGTCTGGTTCAAGAGATCATATTTGAGTCTTTCTCTCTCCTCCCTCTCTCTCCTACAAGGGGCAATTCCTGCATGTGAAGAAGAATGAAGCCCCGTTAATGAATGCTCGTCCAGCGTGGTACCGGATTGCTTCCCAATCGAAGGTGGGTTGAAGATTGCAATGTGAAGGTGGGCTGAGAATCAAACAGGGCCTGGTTTGCAGACCTACAACAAGTTTCAAAACCCGAAATAATAAAAAATACACTGTAATGACATTTTTACAAAGAAAATGGCTCTTTTTTCGCATTTGATGAGGTTAGCAATGTTCATATGGGCTGAAATTTGATGGACATGTTGTTTGTTGCTAGTTTTAGTCTTTCATAATAAAAAACTCAGAAAATATACACTTAAAGTATAGGAAATAAATGGAAAAAACCCAAAAAGTATGGTTTTTAGAGTAAAAATAGAGTTTTTGGGCTTAAAATCGGAAAAGCATGAAACAAAACACCAATAAAATGTAATGTTTGCTGTTTAAAGACTCAAGAGCCATAGATCTGAAATAATGCTAATTTTCTTGCATTTTTATTGGTAAACAATAAGAAAAAATAGAAAAAAATGCTCTTTAAAAGGGAAAAAAATAGGAAACGGATGAGGAAAATTATGAAAAATTATGGATGTGTTTATGAGTGTATAATGAGGATAAAGAATGAGGGTTTGCCTCAGGTTATCCCCATTTATATGTTTTTGTGAGTATTTACTGCTTATTTCGTGTGAAATACACATGAAATTACCCTCTTACCTATCATCGCAAGAAAAACGCTAAACGGTAGGGAGAGAGGGGAGTTTGAGTGTAAAAATATAATATAAAATCTGATGTATTTGCTGCATTATTCACATAGGATGACGTTAAGTTAAAAAAGGAAAGTACAGCACGAGTGTAAGGCTCGGTGTCTTCTCTCATCTCAACAATTATGCGTTAGTGTATGGAAACATGAAAAGAATGGATTTGCATAATGCACAAGGCTGTTTTTCAATTGTTTGAGCACTTAAGCATATACACATTTGCATCAAGCATCATTAAATGGTATCAATTACAAGCTCCTGGATGCATAGCACTTGGTTTCTCTAGGACTTGATCCACGTAGAGAGAGTGAGCAACCCGGCTGTAGGTCTAGACGGTGGGTCAAAGGGGATGGATAAGTGAGGATAAGTGCATTCCTGGAACGTTAAATATATTGGCACTAAGAGGAGATTTTGTTTCAAATGTGTCTATGTGTGAAAGCAGCGCATCAAGGGGCCAATCCCCAAGATGTAGGAGAGCTGCAGTAGGGCCGTGGCAATCAACCGGTGGGGTGCCCTTATGTCTATGACATGTGGCATTTGTTGCTGATATATGTATAATCTCCCTTTGAGGAGACGGAAAAAGGGAATATCCATTGGACTACAGACTATAAACGCGCAGTGTTTAGTGTTTAGGATAGTGTATCCCTCAATAGACGCTCCTGGTCTGCGAGGCCGTGAGGTGGGTTTTCTGTTGAGAGCATGAGGTCCGGCTAGTGCCTTAGCTACTGCCGGCCCATTTTAGGTCCCATCAGTGGTGCATTTACTGAGAGCCGCCAACAAGTGGTGGTTCTTGAATCTAGGGTTTCTAGGGACCAAATAGTTTGTTTATGTCCTCTGACAAGGACCGTCAAGCCGAAATACAAAAAGTAACCTAGCTATCGATTTTTGCTAGGAAGGCCCTGGATTTTACAAATAGACTGTCAAGATGATATACCCGCTCGTCAAGTGATTCTAGGTTGAGGTGCCCATCATGTAATAGTGGATGCTTACCCTGAGTCTTCTCAGAGTGAGAGAGCTTGTTTATCCTCCACTGAACTAGAAACAGTAGATGATCCATCTAATAGTGAGACATCATCGAGTGATGGATCTAAGGAAGGGTCCACTACGAAGGATATTTATCAGATAACCTTGAATGAGCCGATGGAGCCTCAAGATCGAATAAGAGACGTGGATGTTATTGAGCTGGACCTTGGTACGCCTAATGATTCGTGGCCAATCAAATTGGGTTCTATGCTCAGTTCGGAAGAGAGAGAGGACTACGTGTCCCTGATTCAGGAGTTCTGCGACATCTTTGCTTGGAGCTATGACAAACTTAGGGGTATTCCTCCCATTGGCCAAATTTTGGATCAACTAGCGGGTAGGGAAATCTATTCGTTTATGGACTGCTTTGCAGGGTATAAACAAATGGCGATTCCTGAGCAAGACAAGCTAAAAACGATATTTATTACTGTCTTCGGTACCTTCACGTACCATTTGATGGCATTTGGGTTATGTAATGCACCAGGTTCATGGCGGCAGAGAACAGCTGACAAGACCTTTGGTGGCATTTCCCCCGAGGAATTGAAAGTATTCATTGACAATCTGGGGGCAGCCACCATAAGGGATAGATAGTTAATTATCTTACAGAAGTGTTTTGAGTGTTGCAGACAATTCTGCATAGCTCTCAACCCACGGAAGTGGGTCTTCGAAGTCCCTTATGGGCTCTTGTTGCGACTAATCTTGAAAAGATCAAGGTCATAGTCGCCATGAGTCCATCGCGTACTCCAAAGGAAGTGCATAGCTTTCTGTCATCGATAGGGTATTATCAGAGGTTTCAATGCCTTGGCAGAAAGAACGTTGCCACTGACAAACTTATTGTCCTTTAATTGTCAGTTTTCATGGAGTGATGCTTGCAAAATATCTTTTGACGATGTAAAGCAGGAGCTTGCCAAAGCACCAAAAAGGGGTGAAATGTTCTACATATTTTCAACAACAACTATGTATAGTATCAGCTGCTGTTTGGCCCAAATTTGGGAGGAAAAGTGGTACCATCCGATAGCTTTTGCTAGTCGAAAGTTGGGCATATGAGAAATTAAATACACCTATATGGAGAAGTTATGCCTTGCGATGGTATTTGCAACCAAGAAGTTCAGGCACTACATTCTTTATGAGAGGGTGGTTTTTTATACGAAGGTGGAAGGGCTTCGATTGTTGTTGAATAAGTTACAGCCGCCTGATCGTTTAGCAAAGTGGTTAATCACTTTGCAGGAGTTTGATCACAAGATTAAGAGCAAGCCACTAAAGCTTCAGGGCATTGTCGAGTGTCTTGTGGATTTCGGAGAGCCAAAAGAGGTCATGGCTGAAGGAAGTGACATGGAAACATTCTTTAAGATTGATACTGCGTCTATTCCCTCTCGGTATGCTGCTATAACACACTATCTTTCTACGGGAGAGACTGGAGCTACTCTATCAAAACTCGAGAAGAGGAAGATTAAACACCAAGCATTGAAATTTTCCTTGATCGCAAGGACATTATATCTGCAAGGTGTTGATGATATCTATCGCCAAAGTGTGATGCCTAATGGGTTCCCTTTATTTTGGAAAAATGCCATGACTCTGCTTGTGGAGAGCACTTTGTTGGGCGTTTGACGGCACAAAAGGCTTTACGAGCTGGTTATTGGTGGCCTTCCATCTTCTAGGATTAATTTGACTGTGTTAAAAGATGTGATACATGTCAAAGACATGACAGTCGAGAGAATAGGAAGCGTCCACTTACGCCTATTATGGCTATCCTTCCATTTGAGAAGTGGGGCATCGATTTTGTGGGACCTATTATCCCGTTGTCTACTATTCAGAAAAGATACATTATAGTAGCAATTGATTACTTCACAAAGTGGTCAAAAGCACGGGCGACAAGGTAGGACAATGCAAAAGAGACTGCTAGTTTCCTACTTAAGCAGATCATCTGTCGTTTTGGTCCCCTGAAGGAAATAGTATCGGACTGTGGAACTCACTTTTTGAATAAGGTAATTAGAAGCCTAATTGAAGCATGGAGCATTAAGCATAACAAGACGACCCCCTATAATCCGAAAGCCAATGGACAAGTTGAAAGTACCAATAAGCAGCTTGTGGGTATCCTATCCAAGATAGTCTCTGAAAAGAAACGGGATTGGGATACAAAATTATATGTGGCGGTTTGGTCGTATAATACGACGTTTAAATGAGCCACTGGCCACACCCCATTCAAATTAGTTTATGGGGAGAAAAGTGTCTTGCCGACCATAAGATTCGCAATCAATCATTCTTTGGGTGATGAAGATGCCTTATTTGAGCGGTTCACGATTATAGCCCACTTGGACGAGCTCAAATTGCAGAGTTTGTTGTACCAGGAGGTAGCTAAATGCCAGATGAAGCGGTTGCATGATCTAAAGGTGAAGAAGTATACCTTTAAAAAAGGACAATTAGTTCTGTATTACGATGCACGTAAGGAGCTATTTCCAGGAAAGTTGGAACCTAAATGGGATGGCCCTTACAAGATAGTTCGGATATGTAAAAATAAGTCCACAGTTTTATTAGTTGATCTACAAGGAGTGGAATTTAAGAATAAGGTTAATCTTAATAAGATTAAACCTTATTATTTCTAAATATGCTAACGCACTAAATGCATTGCATGTCCATGCTGGGGCTGATTTGAGACCTGCAGGAGCTTAAATTGGTCGATGGAGCGCTTAATCCCTTATTTGGAGCACCCATATCTAGAGCAAAGATATCATCGGGGGAGGCTTATTTGGTGGAGCACGGGATACAAAGTGGTAGAGCAAGAAGATGGTACCTTTGTGTCGGAGATTAAAGTTTTCTACCATCACTGTTTACAAATCTTGACGAGCATCCCTGTTGAGTTTAATGCAGACGGTAGGATGGAGCCGTAGAGCAAGAAGATGGTACCTTTGTGTCGGAGATTAAAGTTTTCTACCATCACTATTTACAAATCTTGACGAACATCCCTGTTGAGTTTAATACAGACAGTAGGATGGAGCCGTCAGTTCATCCTCTAAGTATGTTGAATTTTGATTATCATACTTATGAATAGAGGAGTTCCTAATGGCTGGCTGTGTAAACCCATTGTGGACGTACATGTTATACTTTGATGGAGCATCTAGGGGCCCTAATAGAAATTGGAGTAGTTATTCGAGATCCCTGACGTAGAGTTACAATGAAATTAGCTGCTTATCTCGAGGTGGGATTCACTAACACCATGGCGGAGTATAAAGCCCTGATTATGGGATTGAATATTGCTAAGAAAGGTGGCATTAGGTGGTTGTTAGTAAAAGGGGATTCCCATTTGATCTTAAATCAACTTACTTGGACATATACAATCCGGAATCCTCTCCTTCGTATGTATCATCGAACTGTTATAACTTTACTTGATGAATTTGAGAGCATATCTCTTCAGCTCATTCTACGTTATTGGAATCAGTTTGCAGATTCATTAGCCAATCTTGCTTATGAGGAGGACCTTTTTTTCAACTGTGGTCCTAGTCCGGATGTGGTTATTGATAATGAGACGGGACCTAGTTGCTTGTGGGGAATGTTATCAGACCACGTGTTATATGGCAGGCGATTGTTGATATGGGTAATGAGGAGAGTAGCCGAGACCCATCTACCACTATTATCTTGGACCCATAGGTTGATTCGATGACATGTTATGTGTACACCTCTTTTTGTATATGCAGGAGGTATGGGTCATAACTTGATGCATTTAGTGTAGGGCTGAGTGCCCTATCTTTCCCCTTGGAGTGGAGCGTGTGTTTGTATATCTGCCTTCTTCCAAGGAGGGATCTATATGAGCAGGATTGCTTGATTCCTTTAGGCCAAGAAAGCCAGTTGTTTCCAGGTTTTAATGTGCTATTTCTTTAGGCCAAGAGGGCCATTCGTCTGTTTGGTGCAGGTATAGTTAATGGTTTTTATTGTAGTGATTGCATCATACAGGTTGACGAAGTTGTTGGAGGGAGCCTTTGCTACAAAGGAGCTTTTTGTGGTCATTCTAGGTGGTTTCGTCCCCTTTTCGAGTCTTTTCCCTTAAGCGATTAATGATATATGTACATGTAAGGGTTACTTTCGTTTGTTTGGTGGGGACTGGCAATCGAGCCATGAAGTCCCAGGATTAGGCTTTGTATGTCTGGGGGAGGTCTGAGTAGTCATTGTCTCCTGCAAGGCATTGTCAGGCATTGTAAGACCTGTTTTAGATGGGAATTCTAGTGACCCTGTTCTGCTGACCTTCTAGGCAGCCATTCTGGGAGTTCATGTTAGTTGTGAGGCAGTTAGAGAAGCCTACTAAAATAATGATGGAAAGAGACAAAACCCTAAATATCTGAAAGACAATATATGAATATACGAAGGTGTGTAAAAAGGGGTTCTAACCCCTATAAAAATAGAAATGGAAAGAGAAAAATCTTTGAGCTGTTGTTTATCGCCTTGCGAAGGCCTGGTAGGTGCCTGGGACCGAGACAAGACCCGAGGCCAATGCATTGTCTTCCTAAGGGTGGCTTATCGCAGAAAAATAAGAATAAAAAAAGGTTGAAGCGAAAATAAAAGTGATTGTTAGAAAAGGATTAAGTGTCGCCTTGCGCAGGCTTGGTAGGTTCTTGGGTACCGAGACAGGACCTAAGGCCGATGCCTTACTCCCCTTGGGTCACTACACTCAGTTCCCTCCTTTTTACATGCCCGAGTATGAAAAATAAGAGGCTATAGACCTAATGTGCTAAAAGATAATATTTGTTGACCGGGCTATAGGAGTCCTCACCTAGTAGGAGCTCCTAGTTGAGTTATCCTTAGTTAGGTAGGTAGTTCAAACCACCACTTAGGATGACCTCTTTAATGATTCTTGTTAGCTTGGTTGTGTTGGAGCACTTGGTTAGTGACTAGCTTTTGACTTTCTATCAGATTATGCTAGACCTACTCCTCATGGATTTCATACCTTGGTTTTGACAAAAGGGTAGGGTGAGAGCTATGTTGTGTTCTGTTGTGTTGTGTATCTATTTTGTATCAGCTTGATGCTCTTTGTGGTTGTGTTTATGTGCAAATTTGTTCGTGGGATTTGACGGGCTGAGTGCCCTATCCCGTGGTCGTCAATGACAGATGATTTTTATACCGATAAGTGCTTAAAAATAGCCAAAATTTACGAATTTCAGGAAAAAAATAGACTTCATCGAAGGCAACGGTGGCAATCAATACGATTTTAAGCGGCAATGCTCGGAAAAGGCTTAAAAGACCCACTTGACGATAGTTGATGAATTTTCATAATTATTTGGCTTGTCAAATGAGACCCTGGGAGATGCCCGACAGTGGGGGACTTCAAGACGAATGCTCAAAATTTTTCGAATCGTAATTCCGACATCAGACGCGGAAGAGGGAGTGCCCAAGAGGCCAAGGTCCAAAGGAAGTATAAATGGACTTAAAAGATGCCAAAGGTTATGACCTTTGGAGGCTCCCTTTAGGGAGCCCCCCCAAAATTTTCGTGTGAAGGGAGGGGGAGGGGGAGGGGGGGGAGGGGGGGCCGTTTTTTTCGCCGCTTGCATCAATAGAGGGCGCCATATCCACGATTTGAGGAGAGGGGAGTTGGAGAGCCTCAAAGCAACCCCCCAAAACTGATCTTATGCATAATCTTCTTCTAATCTTCACTCTCCATCACTCTAGTCTGCTCCTCGAATGGCTGCTTGGTTCAAGAGATCAGATTTCAGTCTTTCTCTCTCCTCCCTCTCTCTCCTGCAAGGGGCAGTTCCTGCGTGTGAAGAAGAATGAAGCCCGATTGATGAATGCTCGTCCGGCGTGGTACCGGATTGCTTCACAATCAAAGGTGGGCTAAAAATTGCAGTGTGGAGGTGGGCTGAGCATCAAACAGGGCCTGGTTTGCGGACCTGCAACCAAAATAATAAAAAATACACAATAATGATATTTTTACAAAGAAAATGGCTCTTTTTTCGCATTTGATGAGGTTAGCAATGTTCATATGGGCTGAAAATTGATGGACATGTGTTTGCTGCTAGTTTTAGTCTTTCATAATAAAAAAGTCAAAAAATATACACTTAAAGTGTAGGAAATAAATGGAGAAAACCCAAAAAGTATGGTTTTTAGAGTAAAAATAGAGTTTTTGGGCTTAAAATCGGAAAAGCATGAAACAAAACACCAATAAAATGTAATGTTTGCTGTTTAAAGACTCAAGAGCCATAGCTCTGAAATAATGATAATTTTCTTTCATTTTTATTGATAAAAAATAAGAAAAATGAGGAAAAATGCTCTTTAAAAGGGGGAAAATAAAAAATAGACGAGGAAAATTATGGAAATTTATAGATGTGTTTGTGAGTGTATAATGAGGATAAAGCATGAGGGTTTGCCTCAGGTTATCCCCATTTATATATTTTTGTGAGTATTCACTGCTTATTTCGTGTGAAATACACATGAAATTACCCTCTTACCAATCACCGCAAGCAAAACTCTAAATGGTAGGGAGAGAGGGGAGTTTGAGTGTAAAAATATAATATAAAATCTAATGCATTTGCTTCATTATTCATATAGGATGACGTTAAGTTAAAAAAAGGGAAGTACAACACGAGTGTAAGGCTCGGTGTCTTCTCTCATCTCAACAATTATGCGTTAGTGTATGGAAACATGAAAAGAATGGATTTGCATAATGTACAAGGCTATTTTTCAATTGTTTTAGCACTTAAGCATATACACATTTGCATCAAGCATCATTAAATGGTATCAATTACAAGCTCCTCAATGCATAGCACTTGGTTTCTCTAGGACTTGACCCACGTAGAGAGAGTGAGCAACCCGACTGTAGGTCTAGACGGTGGGTCAAAGGGGATGGATAAGTGAGGATAAGTGCATTCCTGGAACATTAAATATATTGGTACTAAGAGGGGAGTTTGTTTCGAATGTGTCTATGTGTGGAAGCAACGCATCGAGGGGCCAATCCCCAAGATGTAGGAGAGCTGCAGTAGAGCCGCGGCAATCAACCGGTGGGGTGCCCTTGTGTCTATGACATGTGGCATTTGTTGCCGATATATGTATAATCTCCCTCTGAGGAGACGGGGAAAGGGAATATCTGTTGGACTACAAACTATAAACGCACAATGATTAGTGTTTAGGATAGTGTATCCCTCGACAAATGCTCCTGGTCTGCGAGGCTATGAGGTGGGGTTGTCTGTTGAGGACATGAGGTCTGGCTAGTGCCTTAGCCAGTGTTTGCCCATTTTAGGTCCCATCACTGTAATCACGCCACCAAAAAAGCCATCACTGCAATGGGTGAAGAAGCTCTATGATCGTAGCAATCCTATGCCTACCACAACTAAGGAAAAGGCAGATGGACCAAAGAGGTCATTGAGAATAGATGAGCAAAGAAAGAATTCTATTCACATAGTGAATATGGCCTTGATGGCTAAGATTATGAGAGAAGTAAAGGAGCCTATAGACTTGCAAGAAACACTTGCTCATCCAGCATGGAGAGCAACTATGCAAGTTGAGTATTACAGCATATAGACATCACTCTTTTTCTTCTTGAAATATACCCATAGCTTTCTTGAACAATCATCAATAAATGTAACAAAGTATTTGTTGATACCAAGAGATATGTTCTGTGTAGGCCCCCAAACATCTAAATGCATAACATCAAGTATGTTTCTTCTCACATCTCTATCATGCGAAAAGGGTTATCTAGCATGCTTACCAAATTGACATGCTTCATACACTTTATGAAATTTTACAACTCTAAAAGTAGACAACCTTGTAACCAATCTTTTGGACTATATTAATTTTAGCCTTTGCACATTTGCATGTCCAATATGTTTATGCCATATTTTAATATTTGCAACAACTCCTTTTCCTTTAGCATACATAGGAGTGTCCATAGCAGGAATTTTAGTATCCAAAGTGAACATGCAATTAAATCTACTTCCTTTTGTGACCAACCTACACTTATCATTAAAGTCTTCTACAAAACAACCTTTTGCATTAAATCAAACCTACAATCCTTGCTCTATCATTTACCCAAAAAACACTATATATGACAAACTCTTTGTATGGCCATCATGCAAGGATAAGGAAACCTTTTCAATGTGTGAAATTAGGTGGTATGAATCATCACTTGCCTACATATAACTTGGATTTTGTAAATATCGCATCTCTCCAAACCATTCAACATGACTAGACATATGATTAGATACGCTTGAATCAATATACTATACATTATCATGTGTCCCCTTTTCTATAATAGCATTTATCATATGCTACATAACAAACCAGATACTCATTTTTGTCTTTATTCTATCTAAAGATGACACACAATTTTCTTGATACAGTGTACCATTGCAAATATCATTCTTCTTAATATAATAAGGGGCTGTAATATGACCTATTTTTCTACAATAATAACAAACAATACCAGCATTGCCAGAACCTTCATTCTATCATCCACCTCTCCCTCTAGAGCTCCCCCTCCCTCTAAAGTTTCCATGGCCTCCTGAAATCTACATTTCACTGAATTGCTAATCTGACATATTTTGCTAGCTATAACCAACACATCCTAAACCACGGCCTTTTCAAGAGGATCTACCCACGTTCCCTTTCTGAACTTGAGTAAAACACTTGGCCTTGTTTGCCACTTCTTTCACATGATTCACCTTTCATATTAATCTCTTTTGGTGATCATGAGAGATCAACTCATCAAAATCTAGAAATGGCTTCAATACATATATAGAAGTGATAAATGATTTCCAAGTCTTTTCACTATATTAAGGCCACCCAAAGTAGATGAAACCAAATCATCATCATTGAGCATCTACAATGCTCCTCACCTTCAAAACATACTCATTGATAGATATTTCTCCTTTCTTCAAAGTATTCAACTCTTGCTTGAGTTGAATCTTTTGTGCATTTGTATTTACTGTAAACATGTTCTCAAAAATTATCCAAGTTGCATGTGAATTTTTTGTATTTCTAATAAATGCCCTAGCATAGTATTATCAATGATCAGTAGTTAGCCAATATATCACATTTTTGTCATTTACATTCTAATCTTTTCACGCCTTTAATTCATCTACAGTCGTAGGATTACTCAATTCTAGCTCCTTTTCTTTACTTGAAACCAACTTATAAATGTATTTTCCAATAAAGAAGTTTGTCACATGAAACTTCCATGATGGGTAGTTGTTATTGTCTAGCTTCTCAATAATGGGGTTTCCACTATTCTCTGTCATTATCACAAAAATGGTACAAAACAACAAACAAGTTTTCTACAACCTTTCACAATAAGTGCACATCAATACACAAGTAGCATTTTTCACTGTGACTGCTTAAGAGTACATGTAATATGTAACCTATTTGTAGATAAAAATTATGTTTGCTTCCTAGCAAATACCTCAAATTTACAGATTTAACATCTATAATATGTGCATTCACTTTCACAGTTGACACACCAAAATTGCAATATGCCCTGAAACTACTATCCACAATCTTATGTGTCTAAAATGCAACCTAAAATGGCCTCAAGTGGCCCAAAGAATAAAGTTTGTCTTAGAAAAAAAAAATCACAATAGACAATTCGGCTTTGTACACAAGTGTAAGATTCATGAAGCTATTATCAACTTGATCTTTTCTTTGGATTGTGCCTTGGGCTACAACAAGGACTTTGTGATGATAAATTTGGACTTTGCCAAAGCATATGACAAGGTCAAGTGGGATTTTATTTTAATCACATTAGGGAAGATGGGTTTTGGTGGAATATTTTGCAGGATGGTAAAATTCCTTAATTAGAATTAGCATCAATAGTTACCTTGAGGAGTGATTCTCATTGGTGAGATCCATTCATCAGGGATGCACCTTGGCCTCACTTCTATTCATGATGGTTTTTTACACTCTTCTTCTCGCAATCTAGACTTACAAGTTGTTGTGAAATAGAGCAAAGGACTTCCCTCGCCAATTGAAACCTATTTTGCAAGTCAAACGTTTGTAGATGATAATGCAAATATTATATTGAAGAAATTGAAGCAAGTATTAGAGGATTATTTAAGGTCTATGAATCATTTTCTTAAGTGCACAATTCAAGAGTTAGCAAGGAGAATACGAAAGTCCTGAGGATCTCCTACAATGATGACCCTAGGATTCTAAAATCACTAGGTTTGAAAGATATCAATTAGGGCAACATTATCAGATATTTTGATTGGCTGATTGGATTAGGAGTTCACTAAGGCAATGCTTGGTTGCTTCAAAAGATAGTTCATAAGTTGACTTATTAGGAAAATCTATCACATGCATTCTCTGCCAAGATTGTGGTATTGAAGCATGTCCTTTAGTCTCACAATGTCTTTATTGCAATGATTTTTCCATTTTCTCAAACAATGGGGTTTAGTTGGAAAAATATTCAAAAAGTTTTTGTGGTAAACAATGGATTATCAAAGTTGGCATTTTTATCTCTTGGCAATAACTTTCATCTAGAAAAGAACACTAAGGACTTGGGATTATGTCCCTTTATGAGAGACAATAAAATTTAGCATGAAATGGTTGCAAAAAATTCAAGCTTCATCTCAACCATGGGCAGTGATTCTGTGTCATTGGATTGGATCAACCCTAATTAAAAACAAGCCTTTGGCTAGGTTTGCCTTGGGTACATAGATTGTTGTTTATGGAAGAGAAAAATTAAAATCAAACACTCTAATACAATGCAGATGGTCATGGAAGGTTGGAGAAAACCACTATCTCTTTTGAAGTGATCCCCAATTGATTATGGAGACTCCTCTCTTGGAATGTTAGTGTGGTCTTTTCATATTACCACATCTAAGGGAAGTTCCCTATTGAAGGTCAAAATCAAAGAACAAGCTCCAAAGCTCTATAAGAGCTTGATCTTCTTCATGTAAGTTTATATTTATTATCAATTCATACAATCTACACATCCAAAAAAAATCATGATTTAAGATTCTGCCTTGCTTGAGGGCAAATGCTAGTTTGAAAATATGGGAGAGGAGCATATGTGTGTTTGATTTGTGTGATGAAGATTATGTAGATTATTATAAGTCCTTCTTCATCACACATGCACACACACATGGAAATAGTTCTTAATTTTCAAACTTAGGCAAACAATTTTGTCAACATT